>NW_027556180.1:68526129-68751129 GCF_003287225.1 Phascolarctos cinereus
ACTAAAAGAAAATGCAAAGTAACTTTGGGAAGGGGAGGAAAGAGCATAATTCGACCATTTCCTATTAAAAGGGTAGTTAGGAACAAGGAGTGTCAGCATTTTCCACTTTAAAGGATCTTTTTTGGCAGCTCTTCCACACCCTTGTTTTATCCTCAGTGATTTTCTCAAGGTCATATGATAAAGCCCTAAGAACTATACTTGCTCACTGAGTAAATAACAACAGGCATTAGGTTAGAAGTAATGGATTTCACAGTGGAAAGAGCACACTGGCTCTAGCTCTGCATAATTGGGTTTCATACATGCCTCTGACTCTTAACACCTGTGCCATCTTAGGGAAGTCACTTTACTCTATGGGCATTAGTCTCCTCAAATAAGAAAATGAATGGGCTGGACTGGATGACCCTGAAGGTCCTTTCTAGCTCAAAATCTACCATCTTTTGGTAACTAAAGAATGTCCAACCTACTGTATTTGATTAGTCTGGAACCTCCTTGGGGAAGAGAGTTAGTCTTTCCCAGCTTGACTCTTTGGTCTGAATCGGGGATTGGGGAAACACATCTCCCATGGGTTTATAGAGAGTTGGGAATATGTAGCTGATTACATGCAAAACTGAGTGATGCTGAAAGTTTGTCTTCCTGGTTTTCCCACACCTCCATGAGCCCCCTTTCCATGCCTTCCTTATACTTCCAAAGACAAGAAACATTATTCTGTAGGTCACTTGGTCACCTGTCTAGCCTCTGAACCATTCTTCTCCCACCATTTTATAAATCTCTCCTGAACACTATCTGATGTCTCATCATGTCCTTATTGCCTATCTCCTTTCACTGTGGAGTCCTGCAAAGGATATTCCTTCCATGGCAGCTCCCTACCCTCCAGACTTCAGTTAGCATTTATTAAGCACTTGCTATATACCGGGCACTGTGCTAAGTTCTAGGGATACAAAGAAAGGCAAAAGCCATTTTTTTCTTTTCTTTTTTTTCCCTCCCCAGAATATGGCTAATGTGGAAATATGTTGCGCATGGCTTCATATGTATAATGAGTTTCATATTTCTTGCCTTCTCAATGAGTTGGGGGGAGGGAGGGAGAGAATTTGAACTGAAAATAAAAATATGCTTTAAAAAGGCTAAACCAGTCCCCCTCAAGGAATTCATAGTCTAATGGTAGAGACATTCCTCCTTCTCTTTCACCTTCATTTAGTCCTATATCCCATCCTTTTCTCTGCTAGTATAACAAAAGGACAAGAATGAGTTAGTATGTTCTATATGTGCAGTCTAACAGAGACCCCACCCCCACCTCCTACCCTCCACCCATAAATGTGATATCTTAAGACAAATGGGTGGTTTTAATAATGGAAATTCTCAGTCATGGCGGCAAGCTTGAGAAGAAATTTTTGGACAGGACAGTGCTTTGATACAATTCTGGTCACACAGCAGAAGCAGCCCCCTACTTTGCCTAAGCATCAGGCCAGATTCACCCAGACAGCTTTGAGATATATCCTTGTACCTCATGAGGGAGAGGATTCGATTGCTTTTTCTATGAGGCTGCAAAAATAAATAGAATGAGAAGGCTCTCATCTCCTAGGTGGCCGAACTGATTGCTAGAAAACCCAATTTCTGCCACACTCAGCCTTTAATGTTTAGTGCCATATTTTCCCTGGGGATCCTTGTTTCCCTCTTGTTCTCGTTGAAAATAAGTGGGAGACAATTCTGGTTCTCCCTCACTGCAAACTTTCACTAGCTGCTTGATTTATCATTCTGGTGAATTTAATTGAATTCTCAGCTTGAGGAAAGTCGGCTGGTTCATTTTTAGTTTTCGACACTGAGACGCCTGTGTTGGAGGCTTCAAAATCTAGAGCAAGCTGTCCCGGGAGACAGGATCACTCAGGGAATCGAGAAGCCATTGGAATCAGGAAAATGTAGTTAGTCTGGGCTGTGGGGTCTCTTCAGAGACCTGAGAAGTTTCATGTCCATGTTCAGAGTCAGTACCAGGGCCTCAGCAAAACTCAGAAGTAGTTTCAATTTGTTTCTAGCACTCTTCAGCTGTCCTTTCTGAGTCCCTTTCCTCCCCCTTCAAATCTCCCTCATTAGGTTAGATTTTCTTATTCTGTTCCTGGGCTTCCCAGTCCCTCCTGCCTAAACCACCCCTTAACTCCATTTTTCCAATGTCCCACCCTTCTTGGTACACCTCAGATCCTACCTGTTCTTTTCTCAAAACCTTTTTGTCTAGTTTCAGCATCCTTATCTGTAAAATTACAAACTTGAATTAGACTATAAGGACCCTTCTAGCCCTAAATCTATCCAATTATAGTACCTCTCCTCTGAATTATTTCTTTAACTTGTATTTATACTCTCAGGATGGGCCCTTAGAGGGTGGTTACTTGTCCCCTAGGTTCTACAATATATCTTGTAGAGCTACACTCTTAAAAATATAGCTCACAAGCCCCTACCTATGTATTTACTATTAACAGTCAGCTAGTAGACATTGGTAACGTTTAGCAAAGACATTTACTAACACGGCATAGCAAGAACGTAGCTATAAAACGTTGCCCTATAATCAATTAGTAAATATTAATTAAGTGCCTACTATGTGCCAAACACTAGAGAAACAAAAAGCAGCAAAAGACAGCCCCCATCCTGGAGGAGTTTACAATCTAATTGGGGAGATCACAGGCAAAAATATACAAAGGAAGCTATATATAAGATACATAGGAAATAATTAAGAAAGGGAAGGCACTAGAGCCCTATCAACCTGGGCTTCAATTTCCCACAAATGTACACAGTGACTGTGGAAGAACAGGTAGAAATTTAGATCACATTAGTATTGAGGCACATATGCAGCAAACACATGTAGCCAGAGCAACTTCGGATGTACTCTCTCCTTTTATTGAATATTCATACAGCCCCACCCTGGGCACTGCATGTCTACTGGGAGGGTTGCTCAGGTGAGGATTGTTACAATTAACCCTATCTTGAGCCCACGGCTAGCCTCCTTCTCTGCTGCCAGAGTTCCTTCTTCTAGAAGCTGCTTGCTCCCTTGAGTGAATAAATCCACCCCACTGGATGCAGTGAATTCTCCTGATAGATGCTCCTTTTGAAGCTCTCCTCCCCACCTTCTACAGAGGTAGCCTCTGCAGGCAGCTTTTGGCCTCCATCCCCCTTCCCCAAACTGCCTCATTGTGTCCAGGGCATAACTATTTGAAATCTCTGTGAGCATGGCCCATTTTGCTCTTTTAGATACCTACCCATAAAGGGGCATCACCAGGTGTTAACAATTTGTCAACTCATTTATATCTTATTGCCTTTCTTACCTATTTCTTGTTTTCTGTGACTACATCAAATGTGGGGAGGAGGAAGCCAAATACTCTCTTTCCCTAGGCATATGAGCTCTTTGAGGGAATCAATTGCTTTTTTTCCTTTGCATCTCTATCTTTGCATATTAAAAAAATCTTACCTGCAATTTCACTGGGTATAAGGTGAGGAGACTACCTCTATCCCCATAGACTGGCAGCTTTTCTGCAATGTATGGTCCTATAGGAGTGACTTGGACGCTGGAAGTTTAAAGTAACTTGATTCTGATTGTGTGGCCTCTCCAGATTTGGCCACATCCATTGTACTCTGTTTACCTTGCTCCACCTGTCTCCTAGCACCATGATGGCACATGCAATAGATGCTCAAGGTTTTCTGTTGATGAAGCTGATGAGGAGTTGTGTGGTTGGCAATATTGAAGGCTAAATTAAACTCCTTATAGAATAAAGGAGTCACTGGGATTTGTTGGCTTTTGAATATTCATACTTTTGTTAGGTTTTTTTTTTTGGTTGGCTTAATATTAAATCCTAATTATTTGTTACTGTTTTTTCTCCCCATTGGAAGTAGGGGGAACTTTAGTATAAAAAAAAAGACTTGTGGTACTCTTGGTTATAGAGTCCTATAAACACCACAGAGAAAACATATCTGGTGTGCTCTTTTTGACATTGGTGGCGTTGAAACCAGCAATAATTAAAAAATTACAGTTGTGGGGCTTCTTCCCTTCAAATATTTTACCAGTATTGTTCCCAGAGTGCCAGATGCACTGGTTTGGGCTTCATTTCCTTCTTTCTCCTTGAGCAGAGGAACTAAGGCTTCAGGAGATCTCTGAACGGTAGCTGGAGGAAAGAGGAGAAGCAAATTGGATAACTGGGCTCTTAGAGGTCTAGGGATGGGTTGTCCTTTGTTGAGCTGAATGGAGTTGAATTGGATATAGATGGGTTGAATGAAATAGAATTGGAAAGAGAGGGAAAAGAGGAAGAAAAAAAAGAATAGAGCTGCTTTTTTTAAAGGGGAAAGAAGGAAAAGATAAATGAAGTTTGCCCCAAGCAAAACAGATGTTTCACCTCAAGTCCACTTTCTGTTTCCATGAGAATAAAAGGGTAGGTGGGGTGAGAACACTGGGGGAAGTTAATAATGACAATTAGCCTGGACTTTGATTTCTCCTGAGCAGACTACTTGCTGCAGGCCTGGGACTTGTGACCTCCCAGCCTTGCTGCCTCAGTAAATGAATCACAGACATACATGTTCATAATTATGAGCCTGAAATAAGGGAAAGGAGGCCAGAGAATGACACTAGAACAGGCTTCTTTTGTGGCACTGTCTCCGTTCATGCTTCTTGAAGGCAGACTTAGCGATGATAATGATGATGATGATGGTGGTGGTGATGGTTGTGGTGGTTACTCATAAGTTTCCTTTAGTTATTACTCTGATTTTTTTTTCTGATATAGGGAATGAGTTCACTTGGTGTTTCTTATTTATACCTATTTCATGGACTTCAGAAGCTAGTAGCAGGGCAGTTGAGGTGGATGAGTTAAGAGTGGGTAGCTAGGGACAACACTAACAAAAACTCACCTTGAGATAGGGCTTTACAATTTACAAATGGATTAGATCATGGATTTAGAAATGGAAGGGATTTTAAAGGTTACCTAGTCTGAATATCTCATTTTAAATTTTATTTATTCGTGTGTATTAATCATCTGTTAATCATCAGTCTATTTTTGTCTTTCTATTATCTATCTATCATTATCCATCCATCTATCCATCCATCCATCTATCTATCCATCTATCTATCTATCTATCTATCTATCTATCTATCTATCTATCTATCTATCCATCCATCCATCCATCCATCCATCCATCCATCTATCTATCTATCTATCTATCTATCTATCTATCTATCTATCTATCTATCTATCTGTCTATCATCTCTGTCTATCTATTCAGACTACGTCTCTCTATGTCAATCATGCAATGAGTGCAATGGCCACTCATTGGCCTGATCTCAGTTTCAAATACTGATTGGCACAGAAGCTTTAACCTGCTCCTTTTTTCCAATTTGGCCCTGTTTGTGTCCTCCCCTGCCTTAGGCAGCTTGGGGTCCCTAATGAACTTTAGCTCTTCTGTACCTCATTGTACCTGAACTAGAGATATTGACCAGCCTCAACCTCTTCAGCGCTATATGAACACCACCATGTCCCATAACCCGCAATAAAGATGAGGAAATTGAGGCCAGGAAAGGTTAAGTGACTTGAGTCACCCAGGTCTCCCAGGGTCCCCCAGGGTCCCCCAGCTACTAATTACTTGAGGCAGGATTCAAGCCTAGGTCTTTCAGACTACAAGTCCTTCACTCAAGGCTCTATGACATCCTGTTGCTCACAGTACTATAGAGTAGGTGGTATGAGTATTATTATCCTCATTTTATAGATAATTGAGGCCCAGAGAGGTTAAGTGAATGACCCATAGTCATGGGGCTAAGAGGCATAATCTAGGACTCAAATCCAGGTTTTTGGACTAGTAAATCCAGTGCCTGTTCTAGCACTCTCTACTGCTTTGACATCAACTTCCTTCTCTCAGATGTCTTTCCTGTAATTAGGACAGAATTTCTTCATCCTAAGTAAAGCCACATTTCTGTCTTAAAACATTCGTTTTGAAGAAAGGGAAACATGTTTTCTTGTGAAGTTTTTGTATATATGTGCTTGCTTGTTGCCTTTCCCCTCACCCCCACTTTAGATTTCGAGTTCCTTGAAATCAGGGACTGTCTTTTGCCTCTTTTTGTATCCCCAGTACTTATGGCACATAGTAGGTGCTTAATTAATAAATGTTGATTGATGATTGAAATGAAGTCACACTTCCTTGGCTTAGTACTTGTACCCTGCTCCTGCCTCTTACACACACAGAATAAAAACTACAGGGGATTTCAGCTACTATATATGTAATAGTTGAGTCTGGGTACATAGGCTATGATAAAGGCCAGGCTGCTGTTGTATAGCTTGTGATGAAGGCCAGGCTGCTGTTGTTTTTCTTCCTTTCTTAGACTACAGAGAAGCCCAAAAATGGCCTCATTTTACAGAGGTCTCAGAAATCAGAGGTTAGTCCCCAAGAACTCTGGACCTAATTTTCTCATGCAGGAAGAAGGGGAAGGGAATAATATAGCACCTACTATGTGCCAGGCATTGTGCTAAGTGTTTTACAAACATTATCCCATTTGATCCTCACAACTACCCTGTGAGGTAGATTCTGTTATTATTCCCATTTTACAATTGAGGAAACTGAGGCAAACAGAGGTTAAAGTTACTTGTCCAGGGTCACATAACTAGTAAGTATCTGGGGTTGGATCTGAACTCAGGTCTTCTTGACTCCAGGCCCTATACTCTATCCATCATATTACCTAGTTTTTCTAGAAACTAGAGAGCTACTTTATAGTATGAGGACAAAGAGGCATCAGCACAGTCAACCATGAAAATTACACACACACACACATACACGCACAGACACACACACACACAATTATGACATTCTCTGTTGGCTTCTCTTCATTTCTCTTCGCTTCTCTATTTCTTTCTTACCATTGACTGACCTCTATATCTTATTTCAGGTTCCCATGTTGGTTTGACATTGTTTAATTTCAAATAGCAGTTTCATATTTTTATCAGGCCATCTGTTTGTTACAGATCTATCTGCATCAATGACATTTTATCTTGTCGGTTCCCAGAAAGAAGGGATTATGTCCATGTAGTTCTTTTCTTACAGAACCTCAAAAAGACAGTGTAAAACAAATTTCCATCCCCTCATCAATCGTATGTGAAAGCTGGGTTTTTATGACACTATTCTCAGCTGGTTCTCCTTCTACCTGACTGTTCCTCCTCAGACTCTATTCTCAGGCTCTTCATCTGTAGCATGCATTCTATGGGTGTACTCTAAGGTTCTGCGCTAGACCTCCTCCTCTCGATATATACCCACTTCTCTAGAAATTCCATCAGTTTATATGGATTAAATTATTATTTTATGGATTGAATTAACATTTCTATTCACATAACTCTCGTATTAGTTTTTTTAGCCCTAGTCTCTCTTCTTAGAGACAGTCCCACATCATCAATTGCCTATTAGACATTGTAAACTGGATGTCCCAAAGATATAGTATACTAAATATGTTCCCCTCCCCCACACTCATTATCCTGACCTCCCAATCCAGACCTCTTCCTTATTTCAATGGAGGATGCTACTATCCTTGTCACCCAGGTTTGCAATCTTGGTGTTTATCCTTGACTTCTCATTCTTCCTTAACCTTGACCTTTCCAATTAGTTACTAAATCCTGCTGTTTCCTTCTTCCACAATTACACTCATCTATAACCTTCTTTCCACTCTTGTAGCCACCACCCCTGCTCAGGCCCTCATCACATCTCATCTGGATTACATTATAATAGCTTCCTAATTAGAGGCTAAGAAAGATCTCCCTGCCTTGAGTTTCTCCCCACTCTGATCCGTTCTCCACACAAAAGCCTAAGTGATTTCCCTAAAGCATTGTTCAACAACGTCATTTTTCTATTCAATAAACTTCAATGGCTCTCTATTCTAGGATCAAATATAAACTCCTAATATTGCCATTTAAAAACCTTCACAATTTGGCTCTCAGATACCTTTCAAGACTAATTACTGCCTTTCAGCTGTACTCTATGAGCTAGTCAAACTTATATCATTGCCATACATGACCATCCATTTCTCATCTCCATGTCTCTGTACTAGCTCTCCACCATGGAATGCCTGTTCTACCTACCTAGCAAGGTTGTTGTGAGGATCAGCTGAGCTAATGTATGAAAAAGCACTTAGTAATCATTAATGTACTTAAATAAATATTGTCTATTCCTATTGGTGTTGGGGGCAGGAGAGGACGATGATGATGATGATGATGATGATGATGATGAAGATGATGATTTGTGTAAGGATTATCCATGAGCTTCTGTGACCTAAAACAGAACCTTAGTTCTGGGTCTGAGTCTTAGTCAATGATAATTTTGACTGAGAGAAAGAAAAAAGAAAGAGAAAGAAAGAAGGAGGAGAGGGGAAAGGGAAAAAGAGAAAAAAGAGAAAGAATAAAGGAGAAAGAAAGAAGAAAGAAAGGAAGGAAGGAAAGAAAGGAAAGAAAAATAAAAGGAAAGAATAAGAAAACATTTTCTTAGTCTTTTCCCCATAGTTGTAATGTCTTTTGTCAAGTTAATATAGCACATTTTTTATACCTCTCTTGTTCATTTAATCTTGTTATTAAAAACCCCAACAACTATTATAGTTAATTGTGCCTTTGTCCTCTACCTCACAGCAAATTCCCAGAAGGTCATGCATAAGAGACACACAGTATGAAGAGGTATGGAAGGGTATACAATTGACTTTATTGGAGGGAATGGCCACATTCGTGAGATTAAAGATTCACTGAAACATTGCCATACTGGAGGAAGTGATGTCACAACTTTTAAAAATGAGACTTCAATTTGTAAGGGAAGGGCATGCTAATGCCTGATTCTTCCTTGTATTCTCAGCACCTGGCATAATACCTTGAATGTTTTTATTTTTACTGGATCAATGGTTTCATGAGTGTAGGAAGCTCCTGGTAAGGAACTTCTTACCAATATGGTTGCATATTTGCTCTACAACATATTGACTTTTGTAGCGTTGTAGCTCTGGCCTCACTCTCACAGAGGGAGGCAGGCTGTGTCTCCCTTCAGAGTTCTAGGGGTACCCCTAAGGTTTCAGGTGTCTCTTTCATGCTACCTGCTCAAGCTCCCATTCCATATTTTTGGCTGTATACACAGGGTACTTCTCTCTGCAAAGTGCTTTGTGCCAAGGTGGGCTGGGCTTGGGCAGTTGTTCCCATACGTACAGAATTGCATTAGCTAGCTGTCAGTGATTAATGCCCTAGTTCCATTTAACCAAATAATATCCATTGACATTTGCAAAAGGATACTTCAAAAATATAGGAAAAACATAAGTACATTACTCTCTCCCCACATTCCTTCTGGGGCACCCTCTGCCCTATTCTACCTTAGTCTCTAGAAAGAATGGGATCAGATTTAAGGCAGTTCCTCACACTGGTCTCACCAAGTTCACTTCCAAATGTGGAATCACTGTGGGTTGAGTCTTGTTTCAGCTGCTGCTAGGCTGGATCCCAAAGGCTGCCCCACAATCCTCAGGTGGACCAGCTGACTATAAATTCCACCACAGATTCCATTCTTAAACTTCCCAGGGGCTTCTTCTCCTGACCTGGTAAAACTGACAGTTCATTCACAGTCTCCTCTACTCTCGTTCACTTAAGATGAAGACCCAGTGTCAAGAGAAAAACCCAGCGCTATATGTCAGCCTCAGGTGAGCAAGGCTTAAGGCTCTCCCTTTGCAGTATTGTCTTTCTTCTTTCAGCACAAGGTCTTTGAGTAGCAAGAGGTCAGCCAAAGAGCAGAAATAGGCTCTCGTTAACTTTTTAAATCCTAGCCCCCCTCACCTACCTAATTCCAGCTATGTAGCCTATCAGATAGGTTCCCTTCTTCACATATCAGTCCCAGAACCAGTCACAGCTGTAGACACTCTCTACACAAGGGGATTGCATCAGCCCAGCATACCACACATGCTCTGAATGGCTGGGCTTATGGGCCAGTTCTTCATCACACTTACATAGTTGTTGGGGCCTTGGGAGGTTGTGACTTGACTGGGTCACACAATCATCATGTGAACCTGTCTTCCTGAGTCTGAGACTAGCTCCCTGCCCACTGTGCCAACCTGCTTCATATACCTTGAATATATATAATTGTTAATAAATACTGGTTTTTCTCTTACTTTCCCCAATAATTTAACTAGAGGGAAATAAACCAGAGAGTTTGTTCATCTAAAGCCAAACAGTTTTCTTGCCTTTTATTTTTTTAGATCTCTAGAGGTTCTGTTAAAAAGCGCATTTCTATTTGCTTACTGTTGATTCCACCCTAGCCCAGTTCCAGGGCTACTCTAAGAAAGCACCTCTTGTTCTTCTGTCTTTGCCCCGGGTTGGAAAATCTCAGGAACAATCTTGTTCTCATCATTCAACTTGAGAGACTAAGGAAGCTGTAGTTTCTCACATTCTCCTCCAGATGTTTGGATGAAGTTGCTGACTCAGCTCCCAATTTCCTCTGGCATTAGATCCAGACTCCTCAATATGTACTTTCAGGGCCTCCACTGCTCTCCACCCTATCCCCAAATCTAACTACAGAGCTGGCTCTCCCTTTTCACTATTCCTGGGCTCCTGATCTTGCTTGTAATGGAGCCAACATGCTCTCCACCCTCGTGTGCTATTTGTTTGTGCCTGCTTCTGCCTTAGATACAGGCTCCCTACCCCCCATGTAGCCCCTGCTCCTTCATCACAAGCCATATCTCTCCCCTCCCTCAACACCTTGCCCCCTCAAATCTCATCTCCTTCTGTGATTCACCCTGGGGTGATGCAGTGGAAAAGGGGACTTGGGTTCTAATCTCAGCTCTGCCATGTGCTACCTATGGGATCTTCACCTTTCTGATCCTCATTTCTTCATCTATAAAGTAGGGAGTGGGATGGGCTAGATCTCTCTCTCTCTCTCTCTCTCTCTCTCTCTCTCTCTCTCTCTCTCTCTCTCTCTCTCTCCCTCCCTCCTCCCTCCCTCCCTCCTCTCTCTCTCCTCTCTCTCTCTCCTCTCTCTCTCTCTCTCTCTCTCTCTTTCTCTCCTCTCTCCCCTCCCTTTCTGTCCCTTCCCCTCCTCTCCTTTTCTCTCTCTCTTTGCCACCCTCCCTTTCTCATTCTTTCTCTTCCTCTCCTCTGCCCCATTTGCACTTTTGTACTTGTTTATATATTTCCTTATCTATGTTTCTGGGTCCATTTAAAATATTTTATTATAATTTTAACATTAGACATCAATACAGTTAAATCTACTTAGTTGGCTATTTACTTTAAATTAATTAACTTCAAGGCATAGAATATTATAGCATTTTCATTTTTATCCTTTTTTGAATATTGTTCTGACTTCTGCTTTAGACTGAGAATCATGGAATTTCGACATACAATCATAGATGACATTAGAGATCTTCTAGTCCAAACTCCTCATTTTAGAGAAGTGGAAACAGAGACCCAAGGGTGAAGTGTGTTGTGCAAGGTCACTTAGAAAGTTAGTGGCTCAGATGGATTTACAGCTGGTTTTCAATCTCTTCTGAATCTTTCCTCTTATAGACCTTAGTATGAGCTCTGTAAACATGAACAGTTGGTCCGTATTGCTGTCTGACTCTTCTTGTGAAAATAATGGTCTTTAAATTATCAAGACAGATAAGACTAAGGTTCTGATGCAATCTATTGGTCACATCAAAATGGACATTTGTTGGAATCACACTCTACCAAAGTATCTCTTTCCTGTAATTCTCCAGACATCACTATCAAAAGTTAACTGAAGGGAATCAATGCCTTTTCTCAATTTGTATGTAAAAAAAAATTCTTTCTCATGTGAATATGCACCCATACCCTAGGATCTCCTTTATTTTCAGAACTTTTTTTAAGGATTCACCAACAGGACAGACTCTTGGGTGATGGCCACTGAAATGATAATAAGGGAGGAAGAAGTGAGAAGCAAATGAACAGTCTGCCCTCCTGCCACATCTAGAGAAGGAGAATTCTGTAATAAGAAAATTTGATGCTTTCTTTGGGCAAACTCATCAGTGGGTTTAAGTCAGAGTGTTCCTGAGAAGTGAACTCAAGGTGATCTCAAGGTAAAGACTTCCCTGTATGGCCCTATTGACCTGCATCTAGCTTCTCCATTGGGCCTTTCCATTCAGATTGTCACAGGTCCAAGAAGAGGCTGAGTTGTCCATTTACACATAGATGAATGCCAATGTTCTCCTTATGCAGACCATGTGCCCAGAGGCCCTGGCAGAGAGAACAGTCTTTAATATGGAAAAAAAGACCACACATTCCATATGCCTATTCAGTCTTCAGCAACTCTTTCCCCTTTCATCCTCCCCTTTTCTTCTCACCTCTGTGAATGTCAAAGGACTGGGTAGGCTGCCATGGGATAATGATCTGCCAGAAGAGGACTCACTCACAACTGTTTATCAGACATGCCTAATCCTGGGGTTCTATGGTACTTCTGTTAGGCAATAGAGGGCACTCTGAGATCACTTAGCCCATTACTAGAATTAGAAGGCCCCTAAGGAAGGAGGAAGGAGGAAGAAGGAAGGAGGAAGGAGGAAGTGGTCTGTATGAAAAGGACATACAGAAGTGATGTTACATTGACTGATTCCCCATGCATCTTGTTCTACAAAACAGGATATCTTTCCTCCTCCCACCCCCAACTTTGTTATCTATAGTGGGAAATGCCTTTCCTTTCAGCTGACATTTGTTCATTGTAGAGACCTGTAAGATCCAGAGGATTATGCTGAAAAAATTGATCAACAGCTATTCTTAATCTCCACTAGTGAGACAAATAAGAGGACATGAGCTGGAAGTTCAGCTAAGTAGGGCTTAGGTTAAACCTTAGAAAAACTCCTGGTGCAAGGGACAATTAAGCATGAAAAACAAATACTTTTTCAATTTGTAGAGTCCCTTTTCAGATCTTTTTGCTATCATTAAGGGTCATCCTACCTAGAGGAAGAGAGGTGAGTAAGAATCAGGAGTGTGCTGAGCCTGCTTGTACCAGTGCCCAAGCATTTGCACCTTAAAAATCAGCAAACTCCAGCTATAAATCAGAGCTTAATTTTTTTATTGTTTTGTTGATTGTCTAGACTTAAAAAAATTGATGAATAAAATATTACTAATGCAGATTAAACTTAAAAATAGTCATAAGTACCTTTAAAAATTTTTTTTTGAAGAGCTGGCTATTAAACATGTACCAGCATGCCACTAGGCAGTTCACATCTGAATGACCAACAGAAGGTAGAGAAGTAATGATGAATAATAATTAATATGTATATGTATAGTTAATATCATAGAAACATGGATTTAGAGGGAGAAAGGAATTTAGAGATCATCTAGGCCAACGTCTTCATTTTTTTTCAATGAGGGAATGGAGGTCTGAAGGTCATATAGGTAGTAAATAGTAGAGCCAGAATTTGAACCCAAATCCAACTCCAAATCCAAACTCTTTCCATTGTAACATCTTGCCACACAAAAAGTCCTTGAGATAGTTGATGGGGCTGTAATCTATGTTAATCAATTGGATCATTATAAGTTATTTGTTAGTGAACATGCAACTATGCAACTTAGAGGTGGAAGGAACTCAGGTTATCTTCTAGAACAACCCCTTGGCAAATAAGATAATCTTGTCCTCCATTTTATAGATGTAGCTAGTTTTCTTTGTTTTGTTTTTTTTTTCATTTTAGCTTTAGTGAAACAACTTCCTTTTGTCTCCTCCTTCCTTCCTTCCTTCCTTCCTTCCTTCCTTCCTTCCTTCCTTCCTTCCTTCCTTCCTTCCTTCCTTCCTTCCTTCCTTCCTTCCTTCCTTTCTTCCTTCCTTCCTTCCTTCCTTCCTTCCTTCCTTCCTTCCTTCCTTCCTTCCTTCCTTCATTTCACCACCTTATATTCAAATGACTCTAGCTGTAAATAAAGTATCAAAACAACAAAAACAATAACTTTGAATAATATATGACTAATACCTTCCAAACTTGAGAGTTCTATGATTTCTAATGCTATGGAGTGAAAGCCAACATATTTTATTACTTGGAGAAACTCATTACCAATCCTTCTGCTATGCCAACAGGCACAGTGGAAATTTTAATGGACTTGGAGTCAGAAGACCTGGGTTCAAATTATGGATCAGCCACCTATGTGACATTCAGATAGTTATTAAAGTTCTCTGGGACTCCAGTTCCCCATATGTAAAAAGCAAGAGATTGGACTAGATTGGTACTGTCAAAATCAAGTAGAAACAGAAGCCTATGTAAAGATCCCTGCAGGCCACATATTGACTTAGAAAACCATGTGTTAACATTATCTGTATTTGGTTTATATTTTTACTTTGTTAACTATTTGCCACTTACATTTTCATTTGGTTCCTGCCATACTGAGATGTGTGTTTGGTATTTCAGGACAAGATGATCTCTCAGGTCCCTACCTGTTCTAAATCTTAGTGTCTTATAAATGTGGGAACCTCTAAGCAGCCATGAAGGGCCTATGCATGAATGATATTAGCAGGGATTCTACTAGGAGGAAGTAATAGTATCTTAAGAATTTTAGAGGCCATTGGAGTTGAGTTTTCAGAGACCATCTAATCGAAATCCCCATATCAAAATGCCCTAGGGTCAAGTAGATTTCTGCTATCCTTCTGATTATTAAAGGTAAGTATGATACAAGCCAGTTCATCCTTCCGAGCCACAAAATTTTGGCCATGGGGTGGATAGATATCTTCCACTTAGCCAATGATAAAAATTCTCATGATACCAGATAAAGGAAAAATGTCCCTTTCACAATAAAATGATTGTGGATTGAGCTCAGATTTGGGATATGGAAATGTAATGTGGAATCTCACAACACTTTAAGGGAAGATCATCTAATAAAGTCCTAGTTTGATTCTTCATTGGGATGTCTAGTTGATCCTGAGTTCTTGAAGTTTCTTCCAACAAAATTCAGGATATGATAGTTCCTAATCAAACTGAAAAGACTTGAATAAGATCTTTGCAGGTATTTGAGAGTTTCTGTGTCATAAAAATTCATTATCTGTAGCCATTCTGTTGGTGGGCCTTTCTGGTATTAAGTAGGTTGATCTTTAGACAAGTTATTCACATATACATGTGTACTATGTACATATATACATGTATATGTATGTGTGTCTGGAGAGAGAGAGAGAGAGAGAGAGAGAGAGAGAGAGAGAGAGAGAGAGAGGCTAAGTAAAAGAGGCCATTTTTTTGGCCTCATTTCTCACCTAGTCTTAATCACTGAATGGGCATTGCCTCAGTCAAACTGAGGCCTGGCAAAGACAAAGTCTTTGCTTAAAAGGGCCAAGGTGTCCCACCGCGTCTGGGTCCATCTCCAGTCATCCTGATCTATGTTTTGCCACTGGACTCAGATGGCTCTGGAGGAGAGACTGAGGCTGGTGACTTTGCATGGATGGGAAACTGAGTATCCTTGAAATAATGGAGAAGACAAAGCATAGCAATGCTTACTTGTGCATTAGAACCTGACTAATGTTTTGGGTTTCAATGTACAGGATGACAGAAGGAAGCAGCACACTTTCTTTTGGGGCCAGGGCCCTGGCCTTTGATGTAGAGAAAATTTCCCGTATTTTGAAACCCAACACACTATGGCAAGAAGAGGTGAGCCTGAGATGTGGTGATGAGATGGGAACAGACCCAGTTCATCACAAGCTCACTTCCCAGCTTGATCACTGATCCATTATCCTACTGGGAAAGCCTCTTTGCCACCCCAAGAGAAAAACAAAATTTCAATAAGATTATTGCTGCTAGATCATAGAATCATCAATTTAGATCTGGAAAGGTCCTTAGAAGTCGTTTATTCTGTCTCCATCATTTTATAAATGAGAAAAACTGAGGCCCAGAAAAAAAAATGACTTGCAGGGGAGTAAGAACCAGAACCAGAATTTGAACTTGCTTCCTCTAATTCCAGATCCAGCTTGCTTTCTAGAGGAAGGCACCATAGTGCCAAGATCCATTGGTTTTAATAGTCAAGTACAGAGAGTGGCTTCAAGTAGAAAGCATAAGGCTTCGATGGTAGCAGCTGAGCAAACTCTTCAGGTTGGAAGGGGAAAGGACATTCCTAGATGAGTGATGAGCTGCTGGAGGAATAAAATTAGCCATGGCCCTTTAAACAGAGAAGCACCCCTGACAACCAAACAAGCAGGGATCCAGGGGGAAGATCACAATGCTTCTGAAGCTCTGAGCCACCGCTTGGATTAAGATGCATGGAGGTAATAAAAATCACCCAAAAGGAACTCTAAAAGAAGCTTTTGGGCAACGTATCCAAGAGAGTGAAAAGGAAAGAACAGAAGGAACCCCTGGAAAGAAAAGCTTCCAAACAAAATGACAGGTCCAAAAATAATGAGACCAAAGTTCAAAGGAGTAATTTAAACCAAATAAGGAAGGGGCAGTGGGTTGGGGGGGAGGGAGAGAATAAGGCAAAGCCAGAGAAAGAAGGTCTCTAACAACACAGAAGGAGGGAGAAGTGAGGCTGGAGCTGCCCGGGACCAGAGTTCAGTTTGGGACAGTCTGATGAGTTGGAGGGAACTGAGAAATGTTCTTGTGTCTCCCTGAAGCTCAGCCCCGTCCTGTGACACCCCCCCCCCCAATCAGGCAAAATGGTTGTCTTGAAGACACACCAGAGGTAGCCAGAAGTAGGTTAATTTCCACTAAGACAGAGCCTGTTGACTCCCATCCTCTTCAGCTTGCAAGATGTCCCCCTTCCTTCAAAGTATAGTGTTGTAACTCCATCTGGG
This sequence comes from Phascolarctos cinereus, assembly GCF_003287225.1. Classification (NCBI taxonomy): domain Eukaryota; kingdom Metazoa; phylum Chordata; class Mammalia; order Diprotodontia; family Phascolarctidae; genus Phascolarctos; species Phascolarctos cinereus. The sequence goes on from NW_027556180.1 coordinate 68,542,846, forward strand.
TGGGCTTATTATTGCTATGGAAGAGAACACTGGCTCACAGATCCATGGGCTTAAAAGGGCACAGAGAAAAAAAACCCCCAGGATACAGGAAAGTAAATATCTAGAATAGAAAATGTTCCCATTACACTTGTCTTCTAGACTCACTTGATTCCTAATGGCTTATCCAGTCTAACAGCTTATCCATGGTAAATGTTCAACAGGATGGTAAGATCTGTTTAAGATGGTAAAGACATATGATATATGGCATATGGTGTGAGTGGATACAAATATCTATGTGTGCACACAATGCATATACACATACATATGTGTGTGTATAGACACATATGTGTACATACACATGTATGTGTATATACACAACAAATATTAGAGCGAGAACATTTGAGTATGGGAATGGGTGGGTAAAAGGTGAAGTGATTAACCAAATAAGCCAGTTTTCCAGGATATGTATGTTAATCACTCCACGTTCTACCCATGTACTACCACACTTGAATATTCTTGCTCTTAACATTTTTGTCCCAAATCACATAGAAAGCATTAATGGCCATGATATACTTTAAAGAATCTGTGGGGAGTAAACTTGTGTAATTACTGGAGGGCAAGGGGAAATGAGAATTTGCTAACAATATTGTACTTATTTTAAATGTTGTTTTCAGTATGTACCTCTAGGCAAGGAGACATGGCCACATTTTCTTGTGAGATAGAGAAGTAATTGGAGCCTATAGTCGAGAACAAGGAAAGCTATTCGGTATCTATTGGTTCCAGGGTGTGTCTTCAAGCTGGTTGTGTAATTAATGTAGTTCTATGTGTGACCCCACAAAGGGATTCAGATTTAGAATGAGGAAGGTGCTCAGGAAAGGGAAAAAAGCCAAATTGGATGCGACACTGGGGTTGAGAGAGGCAAAGGAGTGGGAGATCCTTCTCAGCAACCGTGAAGGAAAAAGATGTAAGATGTAAAGCTCTAACTAGAAAGTTTATTATTGTTGTTGTTGTTGTTGTTATTTTATTCAGGGGAAAAAAAACTGAGAGTGATGATGCTGAAGACAGTCTGGTGGGTAGGAAGGGGTGGTACTTGCAAAGGACCACCAGGGCTCAGTATCAGAATTAGTCTCGGTTCTTGAATAGAATAGGGGTTTATGCACAAAAGATGCTCAATATCATCCTGTTGCCTAGTGAAGACTCCCAAACTCCTAGGCAATAGAGAGAGTTTTGAAGATGCTCAGAAGTTATATGACATCTCTAAGACCCAAATGGTGGATACCTTTTAAGGTCCCCGCCATCTTGAAAATTCTGTTCCTCAAAATGAGCTCAGCTACCTATCTCTCTATGTTTAGTCCAAAAGCCTTTTTAAATTAAGAATGCCAGAAGGAAGGAAAGAAGGAGGGAAGGAAGGAGGGAAGCAAGGAAGGCTTGGATTTGGGTCTGTAGATGCCATGCATATACTATCTCTAAATTATACAGTACAGTGAGGAAAAATGAATTTGAATCTACAACCCAGAAGGAACAGAGTGCTTTGTCTATGTCTGTCTGATCTGTCTATCTGTCTGTCTGTCTATCTATCTATCCATCCATCTATCTGTCATCTCTCTACCTAGTATCTATCTATCTACCTATCATCTATCTACCTATCATCTCATCTTCAAATGAAACCATATCCTTTCCCTTATGAATCTTAAAGTCTAGTAAGGGAATAAGGCATGACTTCAGGTAAAAAGCCCAATAAGAAGGAGAGCAGGAGAAAATGGTAGTCCCCAAGAAAGAGGAATTGGGGTTTATGTAAACTGAGTATGGAGGGGTAGATAGGTTACACAGTAGATAGAGCACAGGGCTAGAATCAGGAGGACCTGAGTTCAAATAAAGCCTCAGACACTAGCTGTGTGACCCTGGGCAAGTCACTTTACCCTGTTTGCCTCAGTTTCCTCAGGGGTAAAAGGAGCTAGAGGAGGAAATAGTAAAGCACTCCAGGATCTTTGCCAAGAAAATCCCAAATGGGGTCACGAAAAGTAGGACACTACTGAAGCAACCGAACAAAAACTGAAAACTGAGTATGGTCAAAGGCAACCTTTGGGCCTAAATGGAATTTAGGAGGCCTAATGCCATGTGAGAATGCTTTCTGTGCAGTCTGCCTAGAAGGCCCCTTTCCCCATCTCAGCTATCCAGGGCCTCTTTCCTGTACCGATGACTCTCTGGGAAACGTGATTACACGGCCACCTTCTTCTCTGACCCATCAATTAGCCCTCCAGTTTGGCCCCTTTTCCAGAGGGAGTTGTAAAGAATTCCTGGACAAGGCTTGTGTGTGCAGGAACTAGAAGTCTCTTTTAGATTTAAACAAAGGCAGGACCCAGTGGCCTGGAAGGGCTTTTCACATGCCCCGGCTCTTAGCCATAGCTGGGATTCTCAGAAACACAGGGGAAGTTTGTGAGACAAAGCCTGCGACTGGCATCCCTTTCTTTAGAGACTGGTGGTGGTGGTGGGGAGGGAGGGAGCAGTCTCGGCCAACATACCAAGGAGAGTGGTGAAATCTTGAGAATCTACAAGGTCTGCCAGCCTGGCTTCCCACAATGACATGCCTGACCAGCTCCCCCCCTCCCCAATCCCTGCCTCACCTGGCTGGGAGCTCGGGCTGACAAACCATAAAGGGAAGTTCCTGAGTTGAAGGCCCCATTGCTTTGGGCTAATCCAGTCCAGGTAGCCAACGACTGTCTACAGGGAATGTTGTATGAGGCTAGGTATGTACTGGATGTATATACCCAGTGTCTCTTAGGAAGTTTTCCCTCATTCAAGGTCATTCTGTTAATTCATTCCCCACTTCCTGAATGGTACCAGAATTATAGTCACCTTAGATCTTAATCTACCTCCTCAGAATCCTTCAAACTCCTAGATCTCACTCTCCTTCCACCTGGGGTCATAGGATTTAAAGCTGGATAAGACCTTAGACCATCCCCCACATTTTACAGATAAGGAAATTGAGACTTGGAAATGCAAAATGATTTCCTTTTCACATGTCTTAGCAATAGCAAATTGCAGGATTGGGGTTCAAACCCAGGTCCTCTGATTGTACATTCAGTGCTCTGGTCATTACAGCTATGATTTCCTGTGGCCCATGAGACATGAAAGCTTGGTGGCTCAGTGGATAGAGCTCTGGACCTGGAGTCAGAAAGACTTGTGTTCAGATCCAAACTCATATATGTACTAACCATGGAGCCTGGGACAAGTCACTATACCTCTGTTTGCCTTAGTTTTCTCAGTTGTAAAATGGAAAAATAATAGTACCTACTTTCCAGGGTTGTTGTGAGGAACAAATCTGATAATATTTGCAAAGTACCAATCACACTGCCAGGCATATAATAGGTACCTAATAAATCCTTCCTCCCTTCCTCCTTCCCTTCCCTTCCTCCTTCCCTTCCCTTCCCTTCCCTTCCCTTCCCTTCCCTTCCCTTCCCTTCCCTTCCCTTCCCTTCCCTTCCCTTCCCTTCCCTTCCCTTCCCTTCCCTTCCCTTCCCTTCCCTTCCCTTCCCTTCCCTTCCCTTCCCTTCCTCCCTTCCCTTTCCTTCCTTCCTTCCTTCCTTCCCTCCTTCCTTCCTTCCTCTCTTCCTTCTTTCTTTCCTTCTTTCCTCCCTTTCTTCCTTCCCTCCTTCCTTCCCTACTCTTCTTAGGCAAGAAGAATGAACACACACACACATACATGTACATTAAAAGAAGAAGAAAGGAAGCAGACCTGGCAGAAAGCAGTTTATGGTAACTCCCCCATTCCCTAACCAGATGTAGTGTCCCTTAGCTTGAGTAACCCTGCCCTAGGTCAGGGAGCATCCCAAGGCCCCACAGTACACTCTGTTGTCATGGTGAGACATCACATATTGGAGTCTGATGCATTCATATTCTGCCCATGAGCTTGGAAATAAAGTCTTTCTAGGGGCAGGCTTAGGCAGTGCGCAGGGCAATTGCAGTGGTAAAGAGTACAGTAATATATGTCTTCATCATACTGGTTTTGGGATAGGACTAACACTTCGGGGGGGGGTGGCCTTACCATAAGGTTAGTTGGTGATTGATGCTTATGTGATTTCAGAGGTTCTGGGAAAGCACTCCCAAATGTCTTATGCCTTTCCATCTTTAAAACTTCATTTATTTAAATTAATGCTCCCTTTCCTGTAAAATCCAAATATCTCTAAAAGGGATAACACTTTAAATGATCATCATTTAGAGTATGAATGAAAAGAACTGAAAGGTAGGCTTTGATAGCTGCAAGGGACTGGGTCAAAAGCAGAAATTCTGTGCCAAGGAGAGAATCAGAGCACCTTTATGAGTAAGACTATAAATAACTGGGGTGGGGAAAACAAGAGATAGGGATAGTGGCATTTCTCAAAGAGGGTAATACTTCTGAGATGCCCCAACGTAGTTGAAACCTTGAGAAATGAGAAGAAAGCAGATAGTCACTGGGAGTCCAAGATTGGATGAATATCCGGAAGTAGGGGACAGGGCTGAATGGAGAGACCGGGAGCCCACCTGCTAGCACCCCTACAGGTAACCATTGTAGCAGGCTTTTTCAACCTACAATCACTGTGCTTTAAGAGATATGGTTTGATTAGCTCCTTGAAAGTATGGATTGTTTCATCTGTACTTTTGTCCCCAATGCCTGCTGTGTAGTAGATGCTTAATAAAAGCTTATTGAGTCACTGATTGATTTGTTCATGATGTGGCCTCTTGTTTAGCTCTTTATCCACGTTGGTACTGGAAGGGTCCTTAGACATCCTCTAGCCTTGCCCCCTTCATTTGACATAAAAAGTCAATTCAGCCCCAGAGAAATGAAATGACTGACCCAAAGTTATATACATCAAGCTAGTTACAGAACCACCCTATAAATGATGCATTTTTTCCCCTGGACTCCCCAGTCTTCCTTATTTGGAAAAAAAATCTGGGTTTATAGTATCATACAAGTTCTCAGTTGGAAAGGCATCAGAGGTCATCTGGTCCAATTCATACCTGGGGGGAAAATCTCTATCCCTTGCCCAGAAAGTGGTTATCAAATCTCACTTTAGAGAACTCCACCTACAGTATGTGCACTGCCTTCTGCCTTATCTACGTTCTAATGAATTTTTATTTATTTTGTTAAATATTTCCCAGTTACGTTTCAATCTGCTTTAGGCTAGACTTGGAAGAGTTGCATTAGACTGAATGTTTGATACCTTCAATACAATCCAATCTCCTCATTTTACAGATGAGGAAACTGAGGCACAGGAGGCTAAGTGACTTGCCCACATTCACGTAGATAGTCGTAGGGATTTGATCTTAGGTGCTTTGATGCTAAATTTATTGCTTTTTTCATTCTACCACAGTGACTCTCATGAGGGCACCTAATGGTAAGGAGGAGAGAAGTGGGAGGAAGTAGGAAGTAAAGAATGAGTAATCACAAAAATTAGTAAAGAAAAAAAAGATGCAGGTAGAAGAAATTGATTGAATGGTAGGAGTCTGGGGAGAGGATAGGAACTAAGGGGGAACATCTAAGGCAAAAAATAGACAAAGGAAGTCTGCTGGGCCCAGTAGAAGATAAGTAGGAGTTATCACAAGAGTTCTGATGTCTACAATTTCCCTAATAAAATTCCCTTGTCCACCAAGGATTTTGACTGACTCCAACCTGCTATTTCCAATACAGACTGGAGGTTTGGGGCTACTCATAGCCCAGGAATAGAAATGACCATTCTCCTTCTGATTTTGCTTCTTATGTGAAAATTGGTAGCATTTTTGATGGAAATTGTAGGCCAGAGTGCCAGATGCTTGAAGCTCCCTATTGGTACCACCATGATCTGCTCAGCTTATTTACCCACTGGACCTGTAAGCCGCATTGATTTCAATAGACATTCATCTCCTAAGGAGTTAATGGGGCCCTGGATGCCGACTATCCTGGGACAGGTCCACACCCAGGTATGGTAGCACTGGCATTTACAGATGGAGACCAACACAGAGATTAAAGTGGGTAGGTTCATATGCTTCTCTGCCATTGTAAGGATTTCTCTCCATGGTACCATGGAGATGCCCAATAGTGTCCTCACAACATGAGTTAAAAAATGCTTTAATGAATAAAGAAGGCCTTTATTTGGAAGGATCAGAGAGGTAAAACCCAGGAATAGGAACAATTTTTATATTTTTTTTGCTTCCCAACCTGTGATGAAATCATCAGTATAAAGAATTCCTCTTGTGAAAACCTCTTGAACCAAGGTAGATCAGTTTGTCTAATAACTTAAGGTCATTCCATGAAGGTCCCTAGGTACACTCACTTCACTTCTGACTGAATTTCTTTTCCCTTTCCTTGCCAGAAGCCTGCCCCAGAACCTCCTACCTTCCAGTTCCTCTTTAAGGATATTGACTTTCCTTCATTACAATTTAAACTTCTTAAGACTAGGAATAGTATTACTTGTTTGTTTTTGTATAACCATTGTCTAGCACAGTGTCTGGCACACATTAAGTGCTTAATAAATGCTCTATCTAATTATAATCTTAGAGAGTTAACCTGGGGCGCTCGAGAAGTTCAGTGACTTGTTCATGATCACAAAGCCAGTATATGTATGAGGCTAGATTTGAACCATGGTCTTCCTGACTCCAAGGTCAACCCTCTATCTGCCACATTCCTCTCTGGTGTTAGTGTTCTAAAATGCCAGGAATGTTCTGTCTTTCTTGTGTGGTTGGGCCAAGCATCACCAGCTCAGCTTGCTGGTGGTGGAAATTCTGGGATTGGGAAGACTAATATTGTCTTTGGATGGAACTCTTTCTGGAATGGATAAAGGTCCATGGATGGAAGCAATGCATCTGGAGATCCTGTATATAGCTTATTTGTATATGTTTGTTTGCTTGTTGTATCTCCCATCAGACTGTCAGCTCCCTGAAGGCAGGGACTATCTTTTTGCTTCTGTTTGTATCTCTACCTCTTAATACAATGCCTGGCACATGGTAGGTGCTTTAAAATGTTTATTGACTGAATGGTGAGAAGGGCTCAGGCTCAGCAGTGGTATAAAAGATGACTGAAGGCCAGCTATTGGAATGCTATGCTGCAAGCCAATAATTGCTTTAGAAAACTCAAGAAATAATGAGAAATTGCTTGAGCAAAAACGTATTTTATTCAGTATGTAGTCAGTGCCATTGTGTTGATTGAGGACAAATGTGAATAGAATTAAATATCATAATCATTGTTGTTTGCATTTCCACAGCATGTCTTCTCTCAAAGTGCTTTCTAATTTTTTTCTCATTGTAGGCTCCCTAAATCTCCTGCAAAGTATGTCTTAATTTTGCAAATGAGGAAACCAAGATACAAAGAGGTTGTGTGATTTTCTAAAATTGTATTGCCAAAGATGAGTAGATCAAGGTTGGAACCCCAATCTCCCAACTCACAACCCTGCAGTCAATATGGTGCAATGGAGAAAATGTTGGTTTTAGAGTTAGAGAACCTGGGTTCCAGTCTGACCTTTGGCAAGACAGTTCTCCTGTCTGGGCCTTGGTTTCCTTGAGTACAAAAGGAAAGGTGTCAACCTAGATGACCTTTGAGTTCCTTTTTAATTCTAGGTTGTATGATCCTAGTCTTTCCATTAGACCCTGGTGTTTCATAGTTAGGTATCCCCCAGAAACCACAGTAAGCTCATTATGTGAGACAGGTTGGAATCTTGTCCCTGACTAGTACTCCTGAGGAAAACAGGACTTAAAAGGTGTTATTCTCAACACTTTCCCAGTGGCCTGCCAGTTGGCTTCAAGATAAAATTCTTTCCCAAACCAACATGCTGTAGATCAAGTCTCCTCTGGTGGGGTGGGCAAGAATTGACATGGAGAAGTATTTCATTCCAGCTTCCCCAACATGTCACCTGAATCCAAGCAATTGTCCACAAGGGAGAGTTTTCCAGGACCCCAAGCAGAAATAAAGATTTGGAGTCTATGACCCTACAAAGGGTGAACATCTGATGATGAGAAAAGACATTGTTGGCCAATGGTCCTTCTCACACTTAATACCAGTCTTGTTCCTTCCTCTGTACCTTGAGAAGAGCTGGCCAGGCTAGATGAGAAAGAGTATAAGCTAAACATTTTTGAGTCCCATCCAGCCCATCTGGGAAATCAGCTGCAGAGAAGAATTGGGGGAGTATTTTGGGACTGCTCCGACTTCCTGAGTTGGGCACATATTTGGTGTGTTTGTCTGCAAATTTTCTCCCAAATGTCATTTTGGAGAAATGAAAAGGTAGCATTTGGCTGGTCAATCCTTGAAATGCCTGCCTGAGAAATGGACATTGGGGAAGCTGGCTTAAGAGAGAAAGGTTTTGAGGGTGGGCATAGCTATGGAGAATATTAGGAAGAAACAGAAAGGAGATGAATTCTTGATCTCCTGTGTGTTATCAATAGGTTGGACTAGATGACCTCTCGGGAGCCTTCCAATTTGGAGATTCTACAATTTCTGATACCCTGGGATTTGTACCTGTCTACGCTCCAGATTTTTATGAAGGTCAAAGTACATAATACAGGAAGTTGCCTTCAAATGTACTTGAGTTGACTTGAAAACAAAAGCTGTTAAGTTCCCATACTGGCCCTGCTACTTACTACCTGTGAGACTCTGGACAAATCCTCTGGGCTTCAATTCTTCATCTATGAAATGAAAAGTTTTAGATTCAAAGACCTCTAAGATCTTTTCCAGTTCTAAATCTCTGATCCTATGATTCCCCCAACCATTGCTCCTCCTCAACTTCTAGTCCCCAGTCACTCCTTTCTTTCTGACATTCTGTAGCCCCTGACATTGAATCTGGATAATATTTTGTGGAGACACTATTAGCTACCTTTCACTTGATTATGTCTAATCCATAATGTCCAGAGAAAATCATAGAGTTTCAGAGTTATTGGGTACTGCAGAGATCATCTTATTTAACTGCTGTGTTTCACATGCCGATAAGCCAAGCCAGAGATGGTTCACCCAAAATTGTACTAGTGGCAGAGCCAGGACCAGGACCCAGGTTTTCTGATACCTGGAACACTGTTTTTCACTATGCTACAAATAGTCAGATGTCTATGACCCATTTCACCAACCTTTTATGAATATCTTTGAAAGCCTGGCTGCTTCAAGCCTTCCATTAGTAAAAGACACAAAGTAACTGCCACATAAGTTGGTTAACTTCAATTCATGCTGGTCCAGGTTGTTTTCATCCAAGAAATCTTGATGGAGGTGTATACTTCTTTACTAACTTCTATATATTGGACTGGGTGTGCTCACTCTGTACAAGCCTATGTTGTTGACACTGTGCAGTTAACTCATTCATGGGTGAGTTTCTTTCTGGAGCCTCTATTTTGAGAAATGGGGGACTAGCTGTGCTTGACACTCTGGAATTTATCACCATGTTTCAGCTGTCTTCTCTCTCTACTTATGTGGCCTCTTCTTTCATTGATGAGTTTCTCTCTGAACCTCCACTTTGAGGAAGGCCCAGACCAGTCATCCTTCATTCTCCATATTTTTCCACCATGCTCCTTCATGCATACCATCCCTTTCCCTTCTCACATTGCAGCTCCTTTCCGTGTAGTGTCTTGATCCATTAGAATGTAAGCTTCTCGAGGGCAGGGACTATCTTTCATCTTGTATTTGTATTCCCAGTTCTTGGCGCATAATAAGTATTTAATAAATGCTTCTTGACTTAACCATATTCTGCCTCTCTTTAGGCATAAGAGACCACGGACAGGATGATAATGAAAAGGAAGAAGAGAAAAGTAGAGAAGCTCAGATAATCTACATACTGGATCATTAACTTCTAGAAAATGGAGAATCAGATGTGCATCCTTATTCCTGACAGAGTAATAACAGCCTCAGCAAAAAATGACTCACATTTATGAAATGCTCTGAGTTTTAATGAAGCATTTTCCCCTCTAAAATACCCTGTAAGGTACTATCTCCACTGCAAAGGATTTGCCTGAAGGGTCATGTGATTAGTCAGAGCTAGAATGTGAGCTAGTCATAGGGTTATCACTCCAGGCTTCCACTATAGCTATTGACTCTCCTAATGGGCTGTTTTTTCAGACCTTCAGCAAATCCTCTTAGTAACCTCTCCCTAGGGCCATCAGGTGGGCAGCCAGTGGAGGGGGGTGTTAGGAAGAGGGAGGAGGCGGTATTCAGAGATTGCTGGAGGGGAAGAATAAAAGTGTGAGCTGTTGTTGTCATTGGTGCTGCTATTGTGATTGTTATGACTGTTTCCTGGCTTGTACTCTTTCCACCAGATGCCCATATCCCATCACTGGTTCCCCCACAAGCCAAGCAGCCAGCCCATGGTGTGAGATGAGCCTGGATTGGGTTCCTTTCTTAGTGCTCTAGCTCCCCAATCTGGGGTTCCAGGATTCCGTCATAAGGGTCATATCAAAAGTGTCCCAGGAGAATTTGGAGCTCTCCCTCACGCTCTCGAGATCCCTCCACGGTCCCCCTGCTCAGCTCTTCTCTTCAAACTCTTCCTACAAAGAGCATATTGGCTTCAGTGTAGCAGCCTTACCTCCTAGGGCTGAGGCCAGTATATGATTTCCTAGGCATCCATAAGGGAGGCGGCCCAGTGTCCTTTCCCTTTGCTATCCCAGCAGGGAAGGGATTTGCCTGGAGCCAGGGGCTAAACAAAGTGTCCATTGTTTTCATCTTTATCTATTTTGGCCGTTGTAGTTAGGAGGGTACCCCTGCTAAGACAGAGACAGAGATGGAAAAATTTTAAAACAGTTTCTCTCTCTTCCATCCAGCAAATTAATTGGAGGGCAAATTATGATGCATTGACCACATTCTACTCCTCCCCCTCAACCATCACTATCTTCCCTTTGGGCTGGGGGTGACCAATGCCAGGATTCTTGCCCATCTGACAGTCACTGCATCCCTTAGGCCCTCATACACAGGAATGTCTCAAAAAGAGGTGGGCTGGAGTAGGGGCATTTATTTATCGATCCTGCTGAGTCCCAGCATCCACCACTCCTTAAAATCCTTTATGTCTTCCTTCATGAAGCCTGCTCTGACTGATTAAAAGAAAGGGCACAGAGACAGATGGACATGGAAGACAACTGGATAACTAAGTCCTTTTTCCTCCTCACTACTTGCCCAGCAACTAGAGCTCAGCGTTTATTGGTAATTTATGCACATTGACTGATAATAAATAAATCAGGGCTTCTTAACTTTTTTTGGCGTGTATTATGGGTCCCTTTGGCAGTCTGGTGAAGCCTATAGACTCTTTCTCAGAATAATGCTCTTAAATTCATAAAATAAAATACGTAAGTTTACAAAGGAAACAAAATATTTTGAAAGAATATAAAAAATGTTATATGTGTTCACATGTACATGTATATGTGCATTTGTGTGTATATTTAAATAAATGCATACATGTATCTAGTAAGGGATAACATGGAGTCCTTTTGAGCCATGCATAATGTGTGCATGTATATACATATGCATATATAAACATATATACATGTATATGCGTGTATATGTGTATATGCATATGTATGTGTATGTGTGTATATGCGCATGTATATGTATATGTATATGTACATGTACATGTATATGTACATGTATATGTATATGTATATGTATATGTATATGTATATGTATATGTATATGTATATGTATATGTATATGTATATGTATATGTATATGTATATGTATATGTATGTGTATATGTATATGTACATAAATGTTCACAGACTCCAGATTAGGAACTCCTGAATTCAACGAAAGTGAAATTGGGAAGTAAGCAAAGTTCATCTTGAGGGTAGCAACTTCAGTGCCCCTGGTCACCTTTTCTTCATCTTTCTTTCTCTGCGACCATCCCCACTTCCTATGTGCCTAGTTCTCAGAAGCCAGATGGAAGTTTCGGCCTCAGATCTTTCTGTCTTCTCTATCTTTACTCCTCAGTATTCTTAAGGTAAAGTTTGGCTGACCTGGCCTTATGGTGCTGCAGTGGCTAACTAGATGAGCTCTTTTTAGCTAAAATGTCAACGGCTCAAAAGGACTCCATGTTATCCCTTACTAGATGGCTTTTGCATCCAAACAACAAATAGCCCTGTTGTGTCTGAGTGTCATCTTCTTTATCTGAATGATGACAGAGTAGGAGTAGATCTCAGATCCCTTTCAGCCATGAAATGCTATGGTGCTGCAAGTGATCATAGCTAGTTTCATCAGGTTCCTTGGAAGAGCTGATGGGATGGAAGTTTAGGTATGGGAGACTTCAAAAGACCCATTCAATCACCACCCAGAAATAGCTGTCTTCTACACCTCAGCTCATGCCTTATTTTACTGTTGGTTGTGTCATATCTCTGGACATCCTATATCTTCACAACAGTGCTTCCTTTCTTGGATTGTAAATTTCCTGAAGTCGTGAGTTTTTCTTTTTATTCTCCTGCCCCCTTCCCCTTCCCACTTCTCACACCCCCCTTTCGGTACCTGGCTTAACTACAGATTGATCAGGTAATAGGTGCCTTTTGACAATGAAGCTGGTGATCTTCCCCCCTTTGTAGCTAGGGGTCTTTGAACTGAAGTGAATCCATTTAAAATTCATCGGGCATATTTGTAGCACCTGCTCACCTGGCATTGGATGCCAGTTTATAGGGTAAAGACTGCAGCGGTAGAGGAGAATCTTCCATGTTTACCTTCTTTATGCTTCTCTTGAGTCTTGTACTTGAAAGTCAAATTTTCTACTCTGCTCTGATGTTTTTGTTAGAAATGCTTGAAAGTCCTCTATTTCATTAAAGATAATTTTTTTCCCCTCCTGAAGGATTATATTCAGTGTTGTTGGGCATGTTATTCTTTGTTATAATCCTAGCTCCTTTGTCTTCTGGAATATCATATTCCAAGTCCTTTGATTCTTTAATATAGAAGCTGCTTAATCTTGTGTGATCCTGACTGTGACTGCATGATATTTGAAATGTTTCTTTCTGGCTGCTTGTAATATTTTCTCCTTGACCTGGGAGCTCTGGAATTTGGCTATACTATTAATGGGAGTTTTCCTTTTGGATCTTTTTTGAAAAGTGATCAGTGGATTCTTTCAATTCTTATTTTGCCCTCTGGTTCTAAGATATCATGGCAATTTTCTGTGATAATTTCTTGAAATATGCTGTCCAGGCTTTTGTTGTGTTTTTTTTTTTTGATCAAGGATTTCAGGCAGTCCAATAATTCTTAAATTATCTCTCCTTTATCTATTTTCCAGGTCAGTTATTTTTCCAATAAGTTATTTCACATTTTCTTCTATTTTTTTCATTCTTTTAATTTTATTTTTTCCATTCTTTTAATTTTATTTTTTCTTGATGTCTTATGGAATCATTAGCTTCCACTTGCCTAGCTCTAATTTTTTTTCCTTTCTTTTAGGCAATTGGGGTTAAGTGCCTTGCCCAAGGTCACACAGCAAGTAAGTGTCAAGTGTTGGGTCAGAGTCTGGATTTGAACTCAGGTCCTCCTGACTTCAGGGCCGGTGCTCTATCCATGGCACCACCTAGCTGCCCCTCTAGCTCTAATTTTTAAGGAATTATTTTCTTCAGTGAGCTTTTACCTCTTTTTTTTTCCATTTGGCCAAATCTTTTTAAGGAGTTATCCTCTTCAGTGGATTTTTGTGCTTCTATTGTTGTTGTTCAGTCATTCAGTTGTGTCTGACTCTTCATGATCTTATTTGGGTTTTTCTTGGCAAAGAGTGGTTTACCATTTCCTTTTCTGGTGGATTAAAGCAAATAGAAGTTAAGTGCTGCCAAAGGTCAGATAGCTGGTGAGTATCTGAGGCCAGATTTCAACTCAGGTCTTCCTGACTCCGGGTCCAATGCTCTATCCACTAAGCAACCTAGCTGTCTCTTATAGCATTTGGCTAATTCTATTTTTTAAAGTGTTACTTTCTTCTGTATTTTTTGTGCCTCTTTTACCAAGCTGTTGATTTTCTTTTCATAATTTTCTTGTATCACTCTCATTTCTTTCCCTAATTTTTCCTCTACCACACTTACTGGGTTTTGAAAATCCTTTTCGAGCAATTCCAAGAATTCATTTTGAGTTTTTGTCCAATTCACATTTTTCTTTGAGGCTTTGTATGGTCTTTTCCTGAGTTTGTGTCTTGCTCTTCCCTGTCACCATAGTAACTTTCTACGGTAAGGTTCTTTTGTTGTTGTTTACTCATTTCTCCAGTCTATTTCTTGACTTTTAAGTTGAAGTTAAAGTTAAGCTCTGCTCCTAGGGTTGAGGGAGCATGTTCCAAGTTTCAGGTTTTTCATGCTGCTGTTTTCAGAGCTAGTTCTAGGGGTCTCTCAACTTTCAGTTCTTGCAAGGTGGTATGATCTAAAGAGAGGTGTGGTAACTCCTTTCTCAGCCTATACTATGGTCTGTGAGTGACCACCAGCACTCTTCTCCACCTTGGAACTGTGATCAGGGGTCCTACTCCCTTGTGACCATAAGTGCTACTGATCCTCTTTGCCCTGAGACTGTGACCCAGAACTGTGTATGGCCAATGTAACATGGTCTTATACCCGGGGCTAGCAAAGGGTAATCTCCTTCTGAACAGTTGCCTGACCCCTTTACTATCTATAGGCTGGAAGCTCAAGAAGCTTTTGTTGCTGCTATCATAGCCACCTCCATGGCCTACTGCTGACTTGCCAGGGTCTGGCTTGTGGTGCAATGTGTGCCGGGCCTAACCACCAATCTGGTGAGAGAGACCCTTCCTGCTGACCTCCTAAGTTGTCTTAAGATGGAAAATTGTTTTACCCCAACCTATCGCTGGTTCTGTTGCTTCAGAATTCAATTTGAGACATTATTTTAAAGTTGTTCGGAGAAGAATTTGGGAGAGTTCAGGTGAGTTCCTACTTTTACTTCACCATCTTGGCTCTGCCTCAGCAGGAGAATCTTTAGGGGAAAGAAAAGATCTCTGGCTTAATGGATCTCACAGGTCAAGGCAAGTCAACAAACATTTATTAAGTGCCTCCTATGTTCCAGGAACTATACTAAGCACCAGGATTTTGTTCTCCAGGAGCTGTTGGTCTAATGGGTGTGATAGCATGCAAACCATAAGCTATTTATAGGATAAGTTGGAGATAATTAGTAAAGGGAAGACACCAGCATTAAAGGGGATTGGGAAAGGCTTCTTGTAGAAGGGGTGATCTTAACTGACATTTAAGGACAAATACACAGAATATTTTAATACAGTCAAGGGTTTGTGATCCATTATATAGATTCCTTCATTGCCTTTGGCCTTTTTCCTTCTCACCCATCCCTCCTACAGACTAGGTACAGAAAGCTTCAGGGTTATCCCTGATACTTCCCATCTATATGTCTAGTGAGAAGCAGGAGAAAAGGTTGTTACTGGACCATAAGATTATTTGTATATCCCTTTAAAATCATAGAACTCTAGACCTAGAATGGTACCTTAAGAGTCCATATTCTCCAATCTCTTCCTTAGAAAGCATTAGGGTATGGAGAAATGAAAAGACTTGCTCAAAGTCATGCAGTGAGTTATGGGCAATCAGGCCCAGAACCCACATCTCTTGACTCTCAGCCCAGTTCTTTGCCCACTAAACCACATTACCAAAACATTCAGGTTCCCTCTTTCCAACTGTCTAGGGCCACAGATTGTCAACACTTGGCAACGACTGCATAATTATTCCCAAAATAAACATGAGAATTATCTGAGAAACGTTCAGCGCCTCCTTTATTTCATCATTTTGTCCTGAGCTCTTGGAAATACATTGATTCCTCCTTTACAGGAAAAGCAGACCAACCAACAGGGGATGGGTGTCCCATTGCACAAGAGCTGATCAGGTTTTTCATCTTGTTAGTCCCAGTTAATGAACCTCCATTTTTCCTCTGAATTTTCCCAACTAGACCAGGATTAATTGAGTGGTATCATAGCAATATGAAAGGATATCTCTCCTGAAAAGAAGGTAAGATTCATAACAAGTGATAAGAATCATAAAGCAAACACTTTCATCACCCACTTCCAAAACTCTAACTTCCCAGATTTTCAGAGTTCTCTCCACTTTGCATTTCAAGCCATTTTCACATTGTGGTACTATAAGCAAGTAGAACAAGAATAATATATTTGTGGGCCTACTCTCTTGGGATTTCCCATTTTGTTATATCAGCACAGCACAGTGACCAAGGTGAGGTTAAGAGGTAAGGTTAACAACTTGTCCTGCCATCTCTGGGACTTCACTAGATCTGAATCACTGAGGCTCTGGAACTGAGGCTTCTCAGGACAGGAACTATAGCATTGTTTTCAAGCTCAGTTTGATATCTGTGAAAATTAGATGCATCTGGTAAGCAATTTCCTTGCTCTACAAATATTTTGCTTTTCTTTCTATTGCAGTGCACTCTTTCTCAGGAAGGTTTATACCTTGCTTCCCTTCAGGCATGCTTACAAAGATTCCCAACCTAGAGTAGCACTTGTGGAGGACATAGTTCCCAAATATAACATATCCCCCTTACAATTGGTTTTTTTAATGGCCCACCATTCATTTAGAGCATGTAAGGAGGGAAATAAAAGCTATAGCTAGTGACTATTCTTGAAGACTTGGAAGGGTCTACAGTCTTCAGGGTGAATCTGAGCATGTCCTCTCTGTTATATCCGAATTTCTTATAGAAGTCTTTACTTACTTCACAATGCTATTCCATATCATTTCTATACGATAGGTTTTTCTGTCATTCCTTGACTAATCATTGATCAGATAACAGTTTTGTTACCACAAAAAAGTGTTGGCTCTGAGTATTTCAGCATAAACTGGACTTTTGCTCAATATACACTTTTAGCCTTTGACACCTTTAAAGCATGAGACCGCTAGTGGGACTGCTGGGTCAAAGAGTGGAACAGTTTAGTAACTTTTCTTGCATCTAGGCCTAGTTCTTTCTGTTAAATTGGACTTTTGTCCAATATATGTTTTCAGCTTTTGACCTCCTTGCAGTATATGCTCACTAGAGGGATTTCTGGGTTGAAGGGTGTGAAGAGCTTAGTAATTCATCTTGCATTTAGGCCTAGCTCTTTCTGTTATAGTGCATTGCCTAGAGAGAAGCCAAGAGAAAGATGGAGAAAAAATATAACAATAAAAGAGAAGATTGTATCTAAAGGAATAAGATTCTTTTATTTTATGATGTACATACATGTGTGTGCATGTGCATATATACACACACATATTATATACATATATACATACATGTAATGTACACATTATATATATACACACACATATATACATATATACACACATACATATATGCACACACATATATAATTGTTTAGCCTACACTAGCCTTTCCTCCTGCCTGTCCTCTCTCTAGGATATTTATACATAAAATTAAATCATTTCTTCCTGTGCCCCCTCCCCCTTCCCCCTCTGCACTCATCTGGTTTAACTCAGTGAAAACTGGGAAACTGTAATACATTTCAGAATTTAATATCTCCTCTTCCAGAAAGTTCTGCAAAATGTCTAGCTTATAACCCTCTGACTGAAGCTGGGGCCAGTTCCTTTGTAGTATATCCTTTGCAGAAGATGGAGAAAGAAGACCTTTTATTCTATCACAATCTTTCAAGATTCATGTTCCCAGAGTGCAGAGTAACCAAAAGAAACCCTGGACAGCTGTGGGAAACTGCAGGCGAGCTCCTTTGGCAAATGCAACTGGCCTGGGCAGGTAGGCTTTCAGGAAGGCAGAATTCTCCTGGGAAAGGGTCAGACATCACAGCCCTTGGATTGCTGCCCCAAAGGGAGAAAGGCTGGCTTCAGGAGTCTACAATGCTGCTGGAGAGTTGGGCAGAATTGAGGTGTCTTAGAGTCTTCACTGAACAAACAAAGAGGGACACACAAAAATATCCTAGAAGAAGTCTTTGAGAAAGGCTTCTTATAAACATTAAGCTAGAATTAAGATGAATGCATTCCGTTTGATTAGGAAATTTTCCATGATGAATGGCCGGCTTTCTCAGCCCTCCACCAATGGGGCCAAACTCAGGCTTTTTAAGGAAGGTCTGGATTTTTTTCCCCTGAGCTGAGACTGGAGGTTTAGTGTTGGTAAGGCCCTGAGGCTTGACAGGGAGAAAGAAACATGTTTCTTGGAAAGAGAATCCAGGGGCCAGTGGTGAGCACTCCTAAGTGATTTGCTGTCTTATACCCTCAAGGCCTGATTTTTCTTTTTTTTATTGTATGAAGTTGTGAGCTAATTAAAATGATTTTTGACAGTCCACAGATGGGTGATGGATAACATCATCCACCTTCCTTGAGGCCTGTGTTTCAATTGCTCTTTTTCTAGATTTGATTTGCCTCTCTAAAACTATAGCTTTGAGGGTGGGACCCCAAAGAGAACATGATACCTGTAATTTTCCTTGATACCTGAAAGCTGGGGAGAAGAGACTTCTCTAAGGGGACTGAGAGCTAGTCGCTCCCTTATGAGAGAACAATGAGGTTGGTGTTTCCAGGGCTCCTCCAAGAAAGGGTAGCTATTTGAGAAATGCTACTTGCCACAAAATATTAACTGCATAAGACTGCCCTGGAGTCTGAAATTCCCATCCTTGGGTCACTCCTTTGGGCTGAAGTTTTGGGAAGTATATGGGAAGGCCACTTTTAAAGTGGAAATATTGTCTCTAAAGAAATGGGAGAGACAGAGATAGAGAGACAGAGACAGACAGAGACAGAGATGGACAGAGAGACAGAGAGAGACAGAGAGATAGTGTTTGTGTGTGTGTGTGTGTGTGTGTGTGTGTGTGTGTATTTGATCCTCTTAAGGAGGCAACATCATTAGATTTGGAATCAAAGAACATAAAATCTGGGTTGTAAGACTTGTAAAGCTTTTCCTAGATATAACTGCATGATCCTGTAAGTCTCATAAACACATCAGCATTCATTGCCATACTGCATGCATTGGTTTAACAGATTAGCTAATTGTCATCTTAGAAAACTGAGCTTAGATACTTGAGGGAATGGGACACAGGTCAGAGGAGATGGATAAAGGGATTGGGAAAATATAAAGGATGAAACTCTTATTTTCCAAAGATAGCAAAGCACCCTGGGCAGTCCGGGAAAAGCATAAGAACTTCAGGAAGCTGGTGCTGGGACCTTGGATGAGTGGAGAAGTGAGAGAGGAGGTGGAAGACCAACTGTACAATATTGCCCTTGTGCATACCGAAGAAGTAGTGGTAGGGGATCTTTGACCTAAAACATTCTCTGGAATCCTTATTATGGAAAGAACTTGAAGAAGAACTCTACAGTCTATAGAAAAAGGTGTGGAGAAACAGGCTGATGAAAGAAATAGACTAGGAGGAATGAAGGAAGAAAGAGGGTAGCCAGGTGGTGCAGTGGATAGAGGTCAGAGCCTGGAGTCAGAAAGACCTGAGCTCACGTCTGGTCTCATATATTTACCAGTTGTGTCAACCTGGACAAAGTCACTCAACTCCTGTTTGTCTCAGTTTCTTCATCTGTAAAATGGGGATAATAATAGCACCCACCTCCCAAGGTAATGGCAGCTAGGTGGTGCAGTGGATAGAGTGCCAAGACTAGATTCAGGAAGAACTGAGTTCAAGTCTGGCCCCAAGACACTTACTAGCTGTGTGACCCTAGGCAAGTCACTTAACCCTATTTGCCTCAGTTTCCCCATTTGTAAAATGAACTGGAGAAGGAAATGGCAAACCACTCCAGTACCTTTGCCAAGAAAATCCCAAATAGGATCATAGGGAGTTGGACATAACTGAAAAATAAATAAAAATAAATACAACAACTACAAATACACATACAAACAAATAAGTACAACAACAACTGAGGTTGTTGTGAGGATCAAATGAGTTAATAATTGTAAAGCACATAGTAAGTGCCATATAAAAGTGAGTTATTATTATTACTATTTTTATATAAAGACCTAGGTAAAGAGAATAGAAGGGATGCTGAATATAGTGTGATGTCATTGCCAGGGTTTTACATTTCCAGATTTGGCTTTCCTGAGTATTATTTATCAGATAATTAACTCAAAAAAGCTTGGCTGGAATTTAGCATATGGAATAATGACAGACATGGTTTTAGTTCACTGATTTTGAGGAGAAAACTAGAAACAAAACTGATGCAAACACCTGACATCTGCTTTATGTAGACACTTGTGTCTTGTTTACAACTCCTGTCACCGAGCTCCAAGAAAAGCTGTTGTACCTACAGAAGTTATCTCAACTAATTGGTTTAACATACCCCCAATAAAACTAAATAGATGAGTCGTGAACAGTCCTGGAGAAGTACAGAATACACAGACAGTTTAGTAGTCTAGGAGGTATTGCAATATGTTGAATTCAGCCATCAATGAAGCAAGATGTCATGAGATAGTTCAGAAGATGAAGCGCAAAAGACTTAATCAGTGGTGTACTGGACCTTCCTCCTGCCAACATCAGCAAACACTACAAATCTGGGCTTGATTTGCTGTATTGTTGATTGTCTAGACTTTTAAAAAATGATTGATAAAATATTAATAAAGCATGTTAAATTTCATAGTGTGTCAGGCTTATTTTTTTTCTGGAGAGGGTTTTTAGAAACATTTGCCAGCACATCTTTGATCTTTAGAGATCCTCTGGTCCAAATCTCCCAGAAAATGAGACCCAGAGTGTTTAAGTAACTTGTCCAATGTCATAGAAATAGTAAGTAGCAGAGACAGGATCAAAACGCTGCTTTTCTGAATCCAAATATGGCATCCTCCTCACCCCCCAATACTACTCTGAAATGTGAATTAATTTCAACCATATCTATATGACAATGGTCTATGACAAAATGTCTTTGGAGATTGGGTCAGAAATGTTCATTTCCACAGTTTTGGCCATAGTGCCTTGGGCACTATGCAAGAGAGCCTTGGTTCCCAGAATAAGGAAGCCTGTGATAACCTAGCAGGCAATGAAATAACTGATAAGCTGACATCACAAATGAAGTCCACAGGAAGGTCAGGCATAGCAGATGCATCAGAATCAGGCAGACACTGGACAGATATTCTAACAGGGATGATAGATAACAGGTGGATGGCCTAACTTAATGGATCACAAAAGACCACAAATTGTTCAATAAATGGATAAGATAGTTATTTCTGTTGGGAAAACTCACTGATTCCACTTTTTGGGCAAAGATGGAAATTGATAACTCCATGGTATGGTGTGGTTTGATGGGTTTGTGATGGGTTTGTGATGAGTGATGACAAGTGAATTAATGGTATCCAAGGTTTCTAGATGGCAGCAGGTATCCTCAACCCATCATCTAAACTACTTTTCTTAAACTATAGGTATGTTTAATTAAAATGGATTGCTATAGTTTCCTACCTTTTAATACTAAAAAATATAAATATTATTCATACATTAAATAATATTACTCAACTATAATACACATTGATCAAGTGTTTAAAGAAGTACACACCTCCTTGAAAATGACATTTTTCTGTTTATAATCTTTAATTTTTCTCAATAATCCATATTTTTAAATTTGGCATAATTAGCAGGCATATTTGACATAGTTTCATTTGGATACACCAGTGTCTTCCCATTATATCTAATGCCTTAGTGTCTGGCTCCCCTAAACTCCCCCAAATCCTTTTTCTGCCCTTACCTAGCTCATTAATTACCAAAATTGCCAGTATTAGTTCATCTACCTGTGATAAAAATAATAATATTAAGATTACCTTTATAAGGTAATTTCTACCTTGCATGCAGAGGAATGCACAGAGCCTATGTGGCTCATGCTCTATGCATATTTATGCCTGTGAGATAAGCAATATAAGTATTAATATTTCCATTTTATAAGCAAGGAAACAGACTCATAAGAGTTCAATGACCTGCTCATTAAAGACATCCTAAGAAATGTCAGAGTCAATCATTGAATCCAGGCCTTTAATTCTAGGTCCAGAGCTCTTTCTCTTTGAGGGAGTTATCACACCTTAATTGCCCTACATTAGCAGCTTAGAAAGAATCTTGACAAGGACTAGGTTGCCATTTGATATCTATGATGTTTGCTCCTTTAACTTTATGCTGCCCTCCAAATCCTTGAAAATTCTCTCTCTCTCTCTCTCTCTCTCTCTCTCTCTCTCTCTCTCTCTCTCTCTCTCACTGTCTCTCTTCTCTTCCTCTTTTCTTTCTCTATCTTCTCTCAATCTCTCTTACCCTGTCCTCTCCCCTTCCTCTCTCTTTCCTTTCTCCTCTCTCTTTCTGTTTTTTGTCTCTCTGTCTTTCTCTGTCTCTCTCTGTCTCTCTCACCTTTCTTCTTCCGCCTTTGGTAATTTTCATTTCTTCAGATTTACATACAATGGTCCCCTTAGCAAGCATTGTGATATTCTGCAACTTTTACAAACTACCTCTGCTGAAAACTACTATCACAATAGAGTTATTGATTTCTAAAAAGAACTTGCATACCTACTGGAACAAAACATTTAAAAACAGCATTTGAACTAGCTTTTAAATAGAGATTCAAAGTGATTTCATGAACAGACTAAGTAAACAACTAAAGAAAAGTAAACCTCTGTGTCCTCAACACCAATGAGTTTGATGCCAATTCCAGCTAGTGGTTTATGCAAAAAAGGTTATAAAACATCCTGAAGAGGGGGTGGTGGTGAAAGCTTGGATCACTCTGGAAGGATTTTAAGAATTCAGCTTGAGCCTTGTAAAATGACACTTATAAAATCTGCTCCACTGGGCCTGAAGGAAAGGTTTACTCAATGTCTGAAAAGGCCATGAATAAAAGGAAAGAGAGCAGCCTCCTGGGAATAGTGAGTGAAGCAGTGGGGCAGACTCCTGGCTCATCTGAGGATGGACAACTGACTCTGCTCTTGTTCAAAATCATTATTCATAATAGGATGCAATGAGCAGCCCATAGCCAGTTGAGCTGGTGATCTGACACTACCAGCCCATTATCTGAGAGAGAACATATCCAGGAGGCACAATTGCGGTCATTTCCCAACTTGCTCTTCTGAAATTTGTGCAGTCCTTTAATATTCAAAGAGAACATGGAGGGACCTGTGTTTTGATTCCTCCTTCCTTTAGTGGGAATAGATATACCCTTTTATGGTATACGAGCTATTCTTCCTCAGAGATCTCTTAGGATCATTGGTGTGCATTGGCAAGTTGCCTGCCATGGGGTCGGGGTGCAGGATGTGATCATATAATTCACTCATTTGAGAAACATTTATTAAGCCCTTACAATGTGCAAGATTGGAGAAGGAAATGGCAAACCACTCCAGTATCTTTGCCAAGAAAACCCCAAATGGGGTCAACGAAGAGTCGCATGTGACAACAAAAACAACAACATGTGAAGACCCTATGCTGAACGCTGGAGGATTTCATTAACTAATTATTTTTGCTGTGGACTTGTGATTGGTGCTGGAGATAGGAAGGCAAAAACTAAAACATCCCCTGCTCTCAAGGAAATTACAGTCTATCAGAATGTATTCTATTTCAAAACAAGACTCTTCAGCCTCTTCTGAAATTGAACAAATGACCCTGGTCTTACCTAATGCTGTTCTCAAACCAGTTGGGTTAATTGGCAAAAGCTAAAGCTAAGGCCATTGAAGAGTGAGCACACTTCTGCCTGGTGCTCCCCATTCTGATTCCCCCTAGTCTCCCCAATTCAGAATCACGCAGGATTTCCCCCGATCTTTACTCAGATGTCTGTAGAAAGGTATAGATCTTTACAGGAGTCTGTCTCCTTATCAACCTGTCTTCATAACATCACTTCCTCAGAAATTCACTCAAACAAATTACATGATGCTACTTAGATAAAACATTAATACTTCTTGAACCCTTCAGATCTTTGCAATTGAACTTCTACATACTTAACCATATGCTTTAATTTAAATTCAGAGTGAACATTTACAGAGTAATTTGAAGTTTCTAAAGGATTTCTTCTCAATAGCCATTAAACTGTAACTCTTTGAGGAAAGGAATTGTTATTTTTCCACCTTTGTATTAGCTTGTCATTATCTTTAGTTGTATAAATGCTTGTTGACTGACTGACTGATATACTTTTATTCTTACTCCCCAAATCAGGTGTACATGTGTAGGCCAAAAGACCATAAGGAGTTAGAGGGTGGGCAGTATAGTAATAGTGTATGACATGGGCAATGATGGAGATTCATATTCATACTGTATTTATTTTTCAGTGTCTAATGTATAGGCTTATATTAAATATATGCTAGACACAGGAAATAATGAAAATTCTCTCCTAAGATAAAAAACCCCACATTCGTATGATATATATGATACATGATAATGTGTATCATCACAGATATACGTTTGTAATCACATGTGAAACTAAACAAAAAATAAAAAGTTTCCTCTAAATTTAGAAATGTTAGTTGATGAAATTTTAGAATAAGAAATCAAGTATTTTGTTTTTATTTGTTTGTTTATGGGTTGCCATGGCCTAGGAATTCATCACCTATTGGCCAACCTATTGATGATAATCAGCTTCTGCATACTTAGCTAAGTTTGTCTTCACACTGAAGACTAGGATCATTCTTGAATCCATTCTCTAGACTTATAAAACTTCCCAGAACTGATGTCCCATAGGTACTGGCTTGGAGAGAGCTCAGGCTTTCTTCCACACCACAAGGAGGTGGTGTGGATAAGAAAGTATATAGGACTTCTGTTCCCAAGCAAAACCCAAGAGATGTGAGACTGGTTAAAAGTCAGCAGCTTGGAGTTAGTTCCCTTTGTAATGAAAATGAAAAACATTTTGAGACAAATTCAATAGCGCAGTTCTAATCAACGTCTTAGGAAGCTATTCAAATCCATTTAATATGCCAAGCATGACCATGTTGTAAACAAGGCGAATTATCTTGTTTCTGAAACTAACCAAGTGACTTTATAGGATCCTAAGATTTAGAGGTGGAAGTGATATCAGAGATCATCAAATCCAATCCCATCATTTTATAGCTGAGGAAATTAAAACATGTCTTCTGGCTCTAAATCTCGTGTTCTTTCCACTAGACCAGAATTCTTAACTGAGTGTTAGTGAATTGAAAAAAGAAAAGTGTGTGTATATGTATATACACACATATGTATGTATGTATGTATAGATAGATAACTATATTTCAGTATAGTTAGTTTATAGTCTTTCATATTTCATGTACTTAAAAACATTATTTGGAGAAGGGGTCTATAGACTTTGCTAGACTGACAAATAGTATCAAGAAAAAGGCAGCATTTTATATACACACACACACACACACACACACACACACACACACACACACACACACACTTTCCCCAACCTTTACATTTGTTCCTCAGGGGAAGTTATGCAAAAATAGTTAACTAACTGGTTGGCTAGTTATGGATGAATGGATGATTAGATGGTTAGAGGATGATCTTCCCCTCCTCCCCAGGCTTCAAAATGTCTGGAAATGCTTACAACTCTTTTAGTAGCATATAAATGATTGCTCTTTAGGCTGTATATATACTTGGTGGTTATATCAGGTAACAGTTAAGGTGATACAAGTAGCAGGATCTGCCTATGTCAAGTCATGTCCTGTCTTTCATAAGCCTATAGAAAGATAGGGAATCAGTGTATTAGTGAAGGGCTGCTAGGTGGCACAGTGGCTAGAGTGTAGGGTCTGAAGTCAGGAACACCTGAGTTCAAATCCAGCCTCAGACACTTACTAGATGTGTGACCCTGGGCAAGTCACTTAACTCTGTTTGTTTCAGTTTTCTTATCTGCAAAATGGAGAAGGAAATGACAAACCACTCCAGTATCTTTGCCAAGAAAACCCTGAATGAGGTCACAAAGAGTTGGACATGACTGAAAATGACTGAACAACAACAACAGCAGATATTAATGAACCTCTGAGGTAATATAGCCTATAATTTGCCCATCAGGTGGTGCTATAGATCCAAGCCAGCAACCCAGTGGTCTCACCAATGTCTTTCTGACACATGTGCAGAAAATCCTCTCTAGTGCATGCATTTGAGCCTCCCACCTCATTGAGTCACGTATCTTCAAATAATTGGGCAAGAAAAAGGCTCACCTAGGTTTTAAATTCTATCTTAGCATATAAAATGAAATATTACTCAACATTATTAAAATAATATGTGGCTCTAGATCCCTTACCCTGCATTTGTAAAATTTCTTAGCAGTGTCTCAATATTACAGTGACAATCAATTTTATTTGGCCACTTAGTTTATTTAACACAGGGAAGATTGGAGGGAAAAAAAGTTTCTCTACAACTATATATGAGCCATTCAACCATATCACAGAAGGTCCCCCTGCACCCTCATAAAAAGGGGGTAAAATGATTAAAAAAACCATACAGAGGTATGAATGAACACATGTACACACATAGACAAATGATAGATATTGGACACTGTCACTTTTACGATTTAGTGCATGTCTTGGAATCATATTGTCAAGCAACAGCTAGGTGGCAAAATAGTTTTTGACTTAGAGAACGTACAACTCAAGGGGCTGAATCAGGAACCACCGGCCCTGATGTCAGGGCTCCCCTCCTTTTCCCCATTACCAGAATTGCCACTAGGGACTCTGCCCCAACCTTTCCCCTTGGGTTCCTCTTTCTCCTTGGTTGGTTCATTTTCCTCTTCTGACTATCTAACTTGGGCCCTGTAAGGATATGTCTTTGAGTCTCTTCAGTCCTTTCTCTCTATACTTTTCCCTTGATGATCTTATTCATCTTGGTTTAATTATCATCTTTATGAAGATGACTTCCAAATCTTTAGAGTAAGCTCCACTCTCCCCTGAGCTCTAATACTCTATTTCTAACTCCCCATTGGACCCTGTCATCTGGATTTCCTGCAGGCATATTGAATTCAACATGTCCAAAATTTAATTCTCCACTTCTCCCCCAAATCTACCTTTTCTTGATTTCTTTCCTTCTTTCTTTCTCTCTTTCTTTCTTCTTCCTTCTTTCTTCTTATTCTTTTTTCTTTTCTTTCTTTCTTTTTCTTTCTTTCTTTCTCTTTCTTTCTTTCTCTTCCTTCCTTCCTTCCTTCTTTCCTTCCTTCCTTCCTTCCTTCCTTCCTTCCTTCCTTCCTTCCTTCCGGAAATTCCTTCTTTCTTTCTTTCTTTCTTTCTTTCTTTCTTTCTTTTTCTTTCTTTCTTTCTTTCTTTCTTTCTTTCTTTCTTTCTTTCTTTCCTCCCCACTCCCTTCCTTTCCTTCCTTCCCTTCTTCCATCTTCCCTTCTTCTTTCCCTCCTTCTCTCTCTTCTTCCCTCCTCCCTCTCTCCCTTCCTTCCTTTTCTCCTTCCCTCTTTTTCATTTTATGCTACTCTCTCTCACATACTCTGTGTTCTAGTCAGATGGGATCACTAGTTATCACCCAATTTTTCCTGTTCTTTCCCCATACATTCATTCAGGTTTTCCCTAATGCCTGGAATGAATGTGTCTTTCTTAACTTCATCTGCCCAGATTTTTTCTAGCCCTCCAATGATTGCTTTTGGTGCCACTTTTTCCATGATCTCCCAGACAGAGCTTAAAGCATTCTATCCTCTTCCTCAAATGTCCCTGGAGTGCTTGGCCTACATTTCTCATATCTTTATCCTATGACGCTGTTGCGTTTTACTTATTTGAGTATGTGTCATAACGTCTTCACACCCCAAAGTGAAAGCTTCCTGTGGGGAGCAAAGGCAATTTTTCAGCTGTGCATTCTCAGTACTCAACAGAGTGTCTTGCCCATAGTAGGCACTTACTTTCTATTGAATTTTCTTATCTTTAAAGTCAGTCCTTTCTGTAGTGTGCTGTTTCACCCCTTCTCTCCTTCCCCCCACACCCCTCAAAAGAGGGAAATATTACTGAGTGTGAGTTTTGTTACTGGGGACTTTTGCAAGCATAGGGTTTGGCTCTTTGTCAGGGGAATGTAGAAAGCAGATATGGCAAGATTTTTCTTAATGCCTCTGGAGCTTTTCAGATGGGACTTCTCTGGGGATCATAAAGTTTGACATGTTCTGTTTATGTAACATTGTTTCCCCAAGATCTCACAGGACATGTAGCTAACAATCCATCTATGCCAAAGAAGGACAGCATTGTCTTCTAAGTGCTTATGGGACTATGGAGGCAAAACTGCCAGTTGAAATTTGGCCATACTGCTAGCCCCTGGGGAATTCTGGAAGGAAGAAACACCTGAAGGGGTCATGATGAGAAAGCCATGGGGCTAGAAGGAAGGAGATCATTTTGTCCATCTTCTCTGCTGTTGGGCATAACTGCACTTAAATCATTTGTGGCTTTTCTTAAAATAAAATTTTTTGAGAGAGAGAAACTTTGAAACCTCCCATACTTCCACTGCCTTGTAGCCTTTATGGGTAGGGAGTCCTGGGTATTTAGCTCACAATGCTCTTCCTAACATTTAAATTCAATTATATTCAATTCATCAAGTATATAAAGCTTCCTCTGTGTACATCACAGTGAAGCATGCAGCTACAATGAAAGATAGCATGGAGCACTGGAACAATCCCTAGCTTTGGAGTCAAAGTTTACATACTGAATTTAAATTCTTCCATTCACTTATTACCTATATAATGTTGGGTAAGTCATTTATCCTCTCTGGATCTCAGTTTTCTCTTCTGAAAAATGAGAGGGTTTGACTAGATGTCTTCTAAGCCCTAAATCTTTGATCCCATGTGATCCTTTGACGCACAAACAGTAGCTTCCTGGGATTTTCTGTCTCCCAATTGATATCTATGGCAGCTGCTCTCACAAGCACATGTGCCAGTTTTATGTTTTTCCCTTAAACAAGCAGGACACTTGAAAAGATGTACTCTTCCAGCCTGGTGGCTACCTTGGGAGTTCAGGAGTTCCTCAACTGGTATTGACTGGCTATATCATTCTCAAAGAAGACCACCAGCAGGTTGATGAATCCAAGTCATGTCTTATCTTGCCAGAGGATATGGGCCTTAATGGAGCTGTTTGGGCAATGTGGAGCAAAAGTGAAGGTGAAATGGCTGTTTAAGGAGTCCCATAAAATCATTCATGTTTTGATGTTTTAATTATCAATCTTTTAGGAGATTACAGTAAGAGTTGGGAATTTTTATATCATGTTTCAAGTCTTTGTTAAAGCATGTTTAAGTGTCTTCTATGTTTAAAGCATTTATTTTGTGTAGAAGAAATGAATAGCTGTCCCATACCTGACCTACCTTGAATGTTGAATACCTTTTTGATCACCTTTTAGGAGACCCTACAGTCATACCTAGACTTTAAGTGATTTTTCCTAGGGCAGAGATTATGAAAAAGTCAAGGGCAGATAGTATGAGAAAAAGAGCTTGATTCTCCAGTATGGAGTCAGGCTGTCCTATCAACTGGGCCATAATAGTTAATTTTCACATGGTCTAGGAGACTGAGAGAATTCTATCATTGACCAAAGTGGGGAATTCAGAGACACACATAAGAAGAAACATCTGGGCAAGAACACTCCTTTTTTTGGTTTTGTTTTGTTTTTAAATTTTGTGTTTTGGTGGGAACTATATCCCTTCAGAATTCCATTTGTGAATTCCCATCATGAGTAGTGTCTGATTTAGGAACTTTGCCTTTTTTTTTTTTTGTGGGAAAGGTGGGGAGAGAGGATATGAGGCACTTTCTGAAGGGCAATTTGCCAGAGATGAGAGGGAGAGAGAAGAGATGAGAAAGTGACTGCTAGACCATGCTGGGACTAGTTTGAATTTCAAAAGTGGTCGAAACATTCTGCACAATGCTCTCTATTTAGTATTATCTCAACCCTTCAAGCTGAGGCTACATGATAGTGGAAAGAGCACTGTAATTGGAATCAGAAGACAAGAAGTTATCTTCCAGTCCCATTTCTGTTATCACTTTAGGCAAGTTGAATTCCTTCTCGAAGCCTCAGTTTTTAATATGTAAAATCAGAGATTAGAAAAGATGTTCCTTTGGCTTCTAAATTCTATGATCCTGCTTTCAGCTACCAGAGAGAGGTTATGTTTCTTGAGCTGCTCCTTACATGAGGATAAGAAAGGAACATACAATAGAATGTAAAAAAAAGTTTGTAAAGATTGTGAGGGGCCCAGACAGATGACCTAGAGGAAGTCATGATCTTTCTCACCTATGTGCAATGCACACCTGCCTAGAAGCAGAAGATTGACCAGAATGACTTCCAGAAGGTCTGTCCCCCCTTGGGATTTCTCCTGTCAAGGTTGGGAGGGAATATGCTTTGACTCAGAATATGTTATCTTTATGGTCTCACTAAGGAAATCTTATCCTGCAAATCTTTGCCATGAGTGATTGTTTGTTCAAACGTTACTCTTCCTTTCTTCCCTCCCTCCACCCCTATCTTTTTTTCTTCTCTAAGGAAACTTTCCACGTTGACCTCAAATAACTGATTCCTGTCAAGTGAATTTTCTTCTTTGAGTTTTCCAGCTCTTCTGCCTTCCAGACTACGGTTCTCTGACTCTTAGTGACAAGGCTAGGATGATGTATCAGGCACACAATCTGGTGCCATCCATCTAGAATTTCTTTTTTTCTACTGTGAAATATCTGTGATGGAAAATGTTCTTCAGTTGGCCCCAGGACTGAAGTGAGCCAGTAAACATCTGTTTGAGGCAGGCTAAAGACATGTCTCTCCTTAAACTGTTTTCTTCCAACTGCCTCATTGGAAGATTACTCTCTCTATCTTTGGAAATATCTTCTCTTGGACTTTTTTCTCCCTTGAACTTTCATCAGCCCCTCAGATCCTGCCCTGAAACAAATGAATCACTGCCTGTACTTTCTTCCCATGACTGTAAGAGGAGATTGCTGGAAACAATTGTGTTATTTTCTCCAGCATCCACCAGTGCCCCTTAAGAATATAGTTTGTCCTGTTCTTACATAAAGCTGTTATCAGCAGTCATAACACTTAGAACTGGGAAAGACCTTAGTGATCATTTAGCCCAACCCTCTCATTGTAAGAGTGAGATTCTTGGAGAAGTTAAGTGATCTGCCCTACTCATTTACTTGTGCTTATCCATAAATTGCTCTTCCCTTTTGTGTCTTAGAATCTATAACTCCTTTGAGAGTGCAGTTCAGTTACTACTTCTGCAGCTGGTCCCCCTACTTGAAATGATTGTCTCTCAGGGTAGTGTGACTGTTGTGAAGGGAGAATGTTGTTGATGAAGAGATTCGCCCAATCAGGTTCATTTAGTAACATAATACCTCTTTGTTCATGATTACTCTAACAGCCACATCACCCTTAGAAACAACAATTACCTCCTGGTCTCTGTGAATGAAAGAACTGTGATATCTTGATGCCAGCTTCTTCTCATATATTCCCAAGATGGAGGATGTATATACACATTGCACTGCATTTTCTATTCTTTCCTCTAGCATCTTTCTCACAGAATTCTCCACGAAAAATCTGAGACACCAAAACAATTCATGATGACCTCGAAACCGCTGAAGTACTGGGAAAGTATCTGAGTCTCCATGGTTACCATCAGTGCTATCTGCCTCTCCATGGTTACCCTGATGTAGGACCAGATTCATATGCAGGGTGACAAATTTACTTGGTACACGTACTATGTACAGTAAGATGAAACCTCCTTAGGGCCAAAGACTTTCTTTTTTGTCTTTGTACTTCCAGGGCCTAGGAGAGGTACATAGAAAGGACCGAAAATATTCTGGTTCAAATGAATTTGATTGCTCAAGGTTACAGATGTAGCAATTAGCAATGCCTCTGTGCCACGCTAACTCATTAATTGGACTGATAAATGAAGGCCTTGACTTCTTTTTGGGAAAGTTTCTTGTCACTGGAGGCTGACTGAGGGAATCTCTAGTTTCACTTACCATGAGAGGTGCTTGAAAACATAAGTATATTCCTTAGGGTAGAAACCTGCCAACTCTACTCATGGGTTGGATCTTTGGTTTGGAATAGACCTCTAGAGGTCTACATGTCAGAGCCGTTATTGTGTCTCTAGGCAAAATAGCAAAATAGAGACATTCTCTCCTAATGTTTTAAAAAGCAGAATATAGGACTTAAAGGTTTATGAAGATCCTTTTTCATAATGATCCTATTGAATAGGTGTCACAAGTATTATTACGCTTAAAAAACGGGGGGGGGCAGCTAGGTGGCATAGTAGATAGAACACCAGCCCTGGAGTCAGAAGGACCTGAGTTCAAATCTAGCCTCAGCCCAAACACTTGATACTTACTAGCTGTGTGACCCTGGGCAAGTCACTTAACCCCAATTACTTCGCCAAAAAATAAAAGAGTATTATTATGCTCACTTTACAAATGGGTCACTTTAAGGTCACATTAGCAGTGGGTAGCAAAGCCAAGACTGACTCCACGCTCCAAGTAGAGCACTCTTTATGCTTTGCTGTCTTGCCTCTCTCTTCTTCCTGCTAAATTGAAGATTATTTTTGATTTCTCCATTTTCTTTCCATCCTAAGATCCATTGATGTACTCTATATGCATTATTGACTAACTGGCTTTAGAATTACAATTTCTGGGAAATACTTGAATCATAGTTGCTGGTTTTATTTTGTTGTTGTTTGTTTGTTTTCTTGTTTGTGTGTTTTGAAATACAAAGGAGGCTTTAGAAGTCATCCAGTCCAACCCTTCAAAACAGAAAAATGAATCCTGGAGACAGAGGAAATGACTGGCCCAAGGTCACATAGTTAGCATCAGGTTCTATTTTTTCATGTGTGCATTTTCCTTTTCGTCACCCTTGACAACACAGAAAAAAGTTAATAGAATAAACCATTCCCTGGCCATTCTTTTTTTGGGAGGTAAACCTCACTGTCTGTCCCTCTTTAATTTGTGCAAGAGAAAGGAGATGTCCTACAAGAGAAAGGATAAATTCAATTCAACAATTTAGTTCAATTCAGTTAAACAAATATTTACTAAGTATACTAGACAGTTTCTCCCCTTCATTAGCAAAGGGCACTGCCAGCCCTAATTACCCAATTGTGATGTTGGTGATAATGTTATTTATGTAAGGTTTCAAGGTTTGCAGAGTGCTTGACTCACAACAAATCTGTTGAGGAGGTAGTACAAGAAATATCATTCCCATATTTCACAGATGTGGACACTGAATCTCAGACGATCGAGGAGACTTGTCTGTGGTCATACAGGTGGTTAGTGTCAAAGGCAGGAGTCCAACCCAGGTCTTCTCACCCCTAAGGCCAGTGCCCTTTCTAGCACACATAAATTCCCTCTCACCCAAGTCATGAGCACAGTAATCATTGGAGCAAATTTGATGTTTCCTCACTGTGGACCACACTAAAAAATGGGAAAAGCTCCAGGCTAGCATGGAAAAAACATTGATTGCCCAAGTCCACTTCTCAATCTATATTTATCTCTGTCTATATATAGTCCCTCAGATGGGATGGGGAGACAAGCCACATGAAAAAACCCCGGATGTGTTTAATTTCCTGCTGTGCACTGTT
Organism: Phascolarctos cinereus; assembly: GCF_003287225.1. Classification (NCBI taxonomy): domain Eukaryota; kingdom Metazoa; phylum Chordata; class Mammalia; order Diprotodontia; family Phascolarctidae; genus Phascolarctos; species Phascolarctos cinereus. The sequence continues at coordinate 68,576,140 of NW_027556180.1, forward strand.
GACAAAGAGCTAATTTCATGTCTTGTAATCGAATAAATTTAACTTTGCACAAGCTTTATATGCTGGGGTAGGGACGCTCCGGGGCTCTGTGTGGCTTGGGAGCTTGCCAGACCAGCTATGGGGCATGAGTGAGTGTTTTTATTTTATCCCTATTTTATGGCTCTGCCTCATTCTCCCATTTCAAAATGTCGTGGTGCAGGATTGGTGTCATTTGTTTTTGTAAATTAACATCGATTGCAATTTATGGCCAGACAGATCTTGGAAAAGAAGGGCCTTGTATGTCTCTTGGAATGTCTGTAGAGAACCCGTGGGCATGTTCACAGTAAACGTTTGCACTCCACTGCTTCTTTCTGGGGGAAGAGTATACTTTTGAAAAATCCTGTCTTCTAACGGCTGGGCACAAAGGGCCCCTTATTAGGTTTTTTGCTGCTGCTTCTGATTCCTGTAGCAACAAGAAAAAAATGTAAATATAGAGAATCTGTCTTACAGTAAAGCTCTGGGGTGTGTGTGTGTGTGTGTGTGTGTGTGTGTGTGTGTGTGTGTGTGCTCATTCACCCCATGCCATAGGTCTCCAAGCAGTGTCCAGGGTCTACTGATGACCTGGCAAACAATTCTAGGGCCTCTTAGTCTCCTTGGGGTGTTCCTTACTCTAGCTTCCTTTCTTGGTAGAAAGGTCCTGAACCAGTGAAAAGTATTAGGAGAAAAGGAACATGGAGAAGAAAGAAACAAAAAACAATTTAAGAAAGATAGCTCATGGAAAACAAAGAGTCCCTGGCTGCCTTGTTTTAGAAGGCCTGAATAGCCTATGTGTGACTTATTTTTCATAGGACTGCAATCATAGATTTTTTTAAAGAGTTGGGTGGGATCTTAGCAATCATTGAGTCCAATCTCTCATTTGATAGATAAGGAAACTGAGGCCCAATGGTATCAAATAAGTTCACACAAGTACTAAGTAGAAGAAGTGCAATTTCAAGTCTGGTCTTTAGAGTCCAAGCCAATGCTCTTCTGTATCTTACCTTGTTGATTCTGCCAGTTACCTTCATGGCTCTAGGTCTCAAAAACAGTGTGCTCTTGAAGGTGTGGGACCAGACCTATGATTTCACTGGTGAAGAGAATTCTCAGGGAGGAAAAACCATGCAGGTCAATAACTCTCTGGTAAATTATAGTATTAAGAGAATTTCTGAGGTGTAGTGATGGTGGTGGGGCACTGAAAGGTAAGTGACTTACTCAGAATCACACAGCTATTAAAGATCAGGGGCAGTTCTTGAATCCATGTCTTCCTGACTGTGAAGCAAGCTCTCTGTTTGCTATGCCAAGATGCTTCTCATATACTTGAAAATAGGCCAGGAGAAAATCCTTGGGAAAACTTTTTCTTTGAGCCCACATATCCCACGATGCAGAACACCAATTTACATGATGTAGTCCAAGCTGTAACTAGGAATTTTGGCACCTAGGGCAACCACCACAAACCACAGCCAGGGGAAATGGAATGAAAGGTTCCCTTCGTTCATGATGATGGTGACATTGCCTCATGGTGGACAATAGAGTACCTAGGACATGACAACTTGGTCATTGCTGGAGAGACTTGTTTCTCCTCCAATGCCCCTTAGCCCTCATGAAGTAGTCCATCTGGTGGCGTTCTGTTTTAACTCATTATTCTTTATAACTAACTGCTAAGGTCAGTGGTTTCTTCACATTTACCTTTCAAAAAGCCTTAATCCTTGGAGGTTGGAGGCAGAGTGGTATGATAGAAAGTTGATGCCCTGGGGGAAAGAGGTTAAAAAATGCTTGAAGGAGCCCTAACTTCATTTCCCTTACCTCAAATTATCATATTAAATCTGGAGGGAACTTCATTCATTTCAGGAAAGTTTCATCTAGGCTTGACTTCACTCTTTCCTCTCTGGCAAACTCTTCTGCCATTTCTTCACATACTGCCTCTGTGACCCATGTATATGTTTATCCTTTTCTAATTCTGGAACCAGGAACCAGGAACCATGATCAAATTAGCTACTCTACTATTGTCCCTGAATGGGGTGTGTTAATATGTTCCCATCTGGTCTGTCTTACCTTCCCTGTAATTTTTTAGACTAAAATTCTCTCTAGCTACCACTTCCTTGCATGTGCCACATACATACATACATACATACATACATACATACATACATACATACATACATATAATGTGTGTATGTATGTATGTATGTGTGTGTATATATAGTATATTATATATGTATACATATATCTATATCTATATCTATATCTATATCTATATCTATATCTATATCTATATCTATATCTATATCTATATCTATATCTATATCTATATCTATATCTATATCCATATCTATATCCATATCTATATCTATATCTATATCTATATCTATATCTATATCTATATCTATATCTATATCTATATCTATATCTATCTGTATCTGTATCTGTATCTGTATCTATATCTATATCTATATCTATCTGTCTGTCTGTCTGTCTGTCTGTCTATCTATCTATCTATCTATATACTCCTTGAAGGCAGCTACTGTTTTTGCCTTTGCTTTTGTGTACTTAGTACAGTGTTTAGCACACAGTATGCACACTTAAATCCTTCCTTCCTTCCTTCCTTCCTTCCTTCCTTCCTTCCTCCTTCCTTCCTTCCTTCCTTCCTTCTCTCCTTCCTTCCTTCCTTCCTTCCCTCCTTCCCTCCTTCCCTCCTTCCCTCCTTCCTTCCTTCCCTCCTTCCTTCCTTCCCTCCTTCCTTCCTTCCTTCCCTCCTCCCTCCCTCCCCTTCCTTCCTTCCTTCCTTCCTTCCTTCCTTCCTTCTTCCTTCCTTCCTTCCTTCCTTCCTTCCTTCCTTCCTTCCTTCCTTCCTTCCTTCCTTCCTTCCTTCCTTCCTTCCTTCCTTCCTTCCTCCCTTCCTTCCTTCCTTCCTTCCTTCCTTCCTTCCTTCCTTGTTTCCTTCCTTCCGTCACGTAAGGCAAGTCCTCACACAGAAGTCAGAAGAAGTGATACAAGGACATTCTCAAGGTCTCTCAAAAGAACTTTGGAATCTTTGGATTGTGAGACATGGGAGACACTGGCACAGGACCATCCAGCATGGTGTGCTCATGCCAAAGAAGGCCCTGTGCTCTATTAGCAAAGCAGAATTTTAGTAGCTCAAAAGAAACATGCTATACTCAGATTTAGAGACAACTTCACTCCAAATGTCCTTAAGGGCTATTTCTGCCTGGCCTATGGTAGAGCTTTCCAAGCTGTATTGGTCTGATCAGCCACAGTCAGACACATTGTAGCTTGTAGTTTGACTCCAATATAGTTATGTCATTTTGGTACCCTTCGAGCACAAAGGCTAGCAACCAACCAACTACTAGGTTTTAGGTGAAATGGAGCCAAATGACAACTAAGTCTCATGAACTCATGGGAGTGTGAAATGATCCAACCACTTTGGAGAGTAATTTGGAACTATGCTCAAAGGACTATATAAATGTGGATACTCTTTGACCCAGAAATAACACTTCTAGGATTGTATCCCAAAGAGATCATAAAAATAGGGAAAGGACCCACATGTATAAAAATATTCATAGCAGCTCTTTTTGTGGTGGCAAAGAATTGGAAATTGAGGGGATGCCCACCAATGGGGGAATGGCTGAACAAGTTGTTGTATATGAATGTAATGGAATACTATTGTGCTACAAGAAATGATGAGCAGACACACTTCAGAAAAACCTGGAAAGACTTGTATGGACTGATGCTGAGTGAAATGAGCAGAACCAGGAGAATGTTGTACACAGTAACAGCCACATTGTGAGATGACAAATGTTGATAGACTTAACCCTTCTCAGCAATACAAGGATCTAACCCATCTCCAAAAGTCTCATGATGGAAAATGCTATTTACTTCCAAAGAAAGAACTATGAAGTTTGAATGCAGATTGAAGCATACCATTTGCTACTTTTTTTTCTTCTGTTGTGTTTTGTTTCCTCTTTCTGGTGCTTCTTCCTATTAGTTCTAATTCTTACTTGCAACATCACTAATGTGAAAATATGTTTAATAGGAATGTATATGTATAATCTATATCAGATTGCACACCACCTTGGGAAGGGAGGGAAAGAAAAATTTAAAACTTGAAAGCTTATGGCAGTGATTGTTGATAATTCAAAATAAATTAATTAAGAAAAAGAAAGGACTTCCACTTCCAGGAGCCAAGATGGCAGAGTAAAAAGGAAGTTGCTCTCACCCTCCCCTATCAACCTCTGAAAACCCAGAAAATATCACCCCAGAAAAAACCCTGGAACAGCTGAACCAGAAGAAAGATGGGGAACAGCAGAGCAGTAGCCCAGCCTTACCAGGAGGAGATCCTGGTAACCTGACATTCTACAGCAAGCCAGTCTCCCAGCGCCTCAGCAAAAATAAGGGAAGCAGCACTACAAAGGGCCCCAGGCAGATAAGCACCCTGCAGCATACATCTGAAAGGAGCTGAGGAAAACAACCTAGAGTCCTACTAAAGTTCCAGCCTTGCTGATTCCAGCCCAACATCAGGTAAGCTGTCAGAACTCCACAGCCTCCACCTGCCAACCAGGAGGAAATCCAGAAGCCCAGGTGGTAGAGCAGGCAAATACCAAAACCTGGACCTCCTACTGTCATAGTGAGGGTGGGGGAACTGGTGGACACCAGCTCAGAAAATCACCAGGTACATAAGCATTCTACAGCAAAGAAGCCTCCCAGTGCTTCAGCAGATCTAAGGGAGGCAGCACTGCAAGGGGTCTCAGGCAGATAAACACCCTGCACCACCCATCTAAAAGGAGCTGAAGAAAGCTAAAGGAAAGGAAAAGCAGGCAACCTAGAATTGTCTGAAAGTTCCAGCCTTGCTGATTCCAGTGCAACACCAGGTAAGCTGCCAGAACCCTACAGCCTACAATTGCCAGCATAAGAGGCCCCAGCACACAAAGCCAGTGACCAAGACCTAGGCTCCCAACACAAGAAGCTTGGGTCAGTACCCTCTGTTCCCCAGCAGGAGAGCTCAATCTCTTTAAAGGCCAAATAAAGAAACACCATGAGTAAAAAGAAACGTACCATAGATTCATATTATGAGAAGAGTGAAGATCAAGACAGAAATTCTGAAGAGGACAACATTGCCACATACAACAAAAGGGAATATGAACTGGTCTGAAGCCCAAAAAGCCTTCTTAGAAGAGCTCAAGAAGGATTTTAATAGTCAAATGAGAGAGGTAAAAGAGTCCTTAAAAAATACAATTGGCCAATTGGAAAAAAAAGTACACTGAAGAAAACAAGTCCCTAAAAACACAATTGGCCAACTGGAAAAAAAGTACACTGAAGAAAACAAGTCCCTAAAAAACACAATTGGCCATTGAAGAAGGAAGTACAAAAACTAATAGAAGAAAACAATCTGTTAAAAACTAGAATTGGACAAATGGAAACTAATGTCTCTATGAGAGAGCAAGAATCAGTCAAACAGAAACAAAAAAAAAAAAAAAAATAGATGAAAATGTAAAATACCTCATCAGTAAAACAACGACCTGGAAAATCGACTCAGGAGAGACAATTTAAAAATTATTGGACTACCTGAAAATCATGATGAAAAAAAGAGCCTGGACAGTATCTTTCAGGAAATCATAAAGGAAAACTGCCCTGAAGTCCTAGAACCAGAAGGAAAATAACCATAGAAAGAATCCACCGATCACCACCTGAAAGAGATCCCAAATTGACACACCAAAAATATAATAGCAAAATTCCAAAATTACCAGATGAAAGAGAAGGTGCTGCAAGCAGCCAGAAAGAAACAATTTAAATATCATGGAACCACAGTCAGGATTACACAGGACCTTGCAGCTTCTACATTAAAAGACCAGCAGGCATGGAACATGATATTCCATAAGGCAAAGGAGCTTGGAATGCAGCCAAGGATCAATTACCCAGCAAAAATGAGCATTTTCAAGGGAGGAGATGGATATTCAATGAAATAGGAGACTTCCAAACTTTCCTGATAAAAAGACCAGAGCTCAACAAAAAATTTGATCTTCAAGTACAGGACTCAAGAAGGACTTAAAAAGGTAAATGGGACAGAAGATACAATATGTTGTTAATAAGGGCTGTTTAAACCCCTACAAGGGAATATGACACTTGCAACCCTTGAGAACTGTATTGTTATTACACCTTGTTAAAGGAGTATACATAAAGGGTGGATATTAGTTGACTTTGATGTAATGATAAAAAAAATCTAATCAAGTGGGTTAAATGGATCCAAATAAGTGGATCAATCTGATCTTAGAAAATGTACTGAGAAAGGAGGAGGCAGACAAGGGTAAATTACATTACAGGAAAAGACACAAAATCCTATTACAGCAGAGGGAAAGAAGGAGGGGGGAGCATTGTTTGAACCTTACTCTCATCAGATTTGGCTCAAGAAGGGCATAACATAATCAGTTAGGTATAGAAATCTAACTTGCCCTATAGGCAGTAGGAGGGAAAAGGGGAAAGAAAAGGGAGGGGGGAAAAAGGGAGGGAAGAAGCAGTAAGTAAAGGGGAAGAAAAGGGAAAGGGATAATAAAGGAGGGAGGACTGAAGGAGGGGTGGTCAAAAGCAAAACACTAGTGAAGGGGAAAGGAAAAAGGAGAAAGAAAAGCATAAATGGGGGGAAAAGGATGGAGAAAAAGACACAGATAGTAATCATAACTGTGAATGTGAATGGGATGAACTCTCCCATAAAACAAATGGATTGCAGAATGGATTAAAAACCATAATCCTACAATATGTTGTTTACAGGAAACACATTTGAAAAAGAGTGACACATACAGGGTAAAGGTAAAAGGCTGGAGCAGAATATATTATGCTTCAGCTGAAGTAAAAAAAGGGGTAGCAATCCTGATCTCAGACAAAGCAAAAGCAAAAATAGATCTAATCAAAAGAGATAAGGAAGGAAACTACATCCTGCTAAAAGGCACCATAGACAATGAAGTAATATCATTACTAAACATATATGCACCAAATGGTATAGCATCCAAATTCTTAGAGGAGAAGTTCAGGGAGTTACAGGAAGAAATAGACAGCAAAACTATACTAGTGGGGGACCTGAACCTCCCCCTCTCTGCACTAGATAAATCTAACCACAAAATAAACAAGAAAGAAGTTAAGGAGGTGAATAGAACATTAGAAAAGTTAGGTATGATAGACCTCTGGAGAAAACTGAATGGGGATAGAAAGGAATATACTTTTTTTCTCAGCAGTACATGGCACATACACAAAAATTGACCATGTACTACATAAAAACCTCACAATCCAATGCAGAAAGGCAGAAATATTAAATGCATCCTTTTCAGATCATGATGCAATAAAAATTATATGTAATAAAGGGCCATGGAAAGATAGACTAAAAAATAATTGGAAACTAAATAATCTAATCCTAAAAAATGATTGGGTCAAACAACAAATCATAGAAACAATCAATAATTTCATTCAAGAGAATGACAATAATGAGACAACATACCAAAACTATGGGATGCAGCAAAGCAGTTCTTAGGGGAAGTTTTATATCTCTAAATGCTTACATAAATAAAATAGAAAAAGAGGAGATTAATGAATTGGGCATACAACTAAAAAAACTAGAAAAAGAACTTAAAAATCCTCAACTAAACACCAAATTAGAAATATTGAAAACCAAAGGAAAAATTAATAAAATTGAAATTAAGAAAACTATTGAACTAATAAATAAAACTAAGAGCTGGTTTTATGAAAAAACCAATAAAATAGATAAACCTTTGGTTAATTTAATTAAAAAAAGAAAGAAGAAAACCAAATTACTAGTATCAAGAATGAAAAGGGTGAAGCTACCACCAAGGAAGAGGAAATTAAAACAATAATTAGGAATTATTTTGCCCAACTATATGCCAACAAATTTGACAATCTTAGTGAAATGGATACATATTTACAAAAATATAAATTGCCCAGATTAACAGAAGAGGAAGTAAAATACTTAAATAACCCCATCTCAGAAAAAGAAATTGAACAAGCCATTGATGAACTCCCTAGGAAAAAATCTCCAGGGCCAGATGGATTTACATGCAAATTCTATCAAACATTTAAAGAACAATTAATTCCAATACTATATAGACTATTTGGGAAAATAGGTGAAGAAGGAGTCTTACCAAATTCTTTTTATGATACAAATATGGTGTTGATACCTAAACCAGGAAGAGTCAAAATAGAGAAAGAAAATTATAGACCAATTTCTCTAATGAATATAGATGCAAAAATTTTAAACAAAATACTAGCAATAGATTGCAGCAACTTATCACAAGAATAATACACTATGACCAGGTAGGATTTATACCAGGAATGCAGGGTTGGTTCAATATTAGGAAAACTATCAGCATCATTGAGCATATCAACACCAAAACCAACAGAAACCACATGATCATCTCAATAGATGCAGAAAAAGCTTTTGATAAAATACAACACCCATTCCTATTAAAAACACTAGAAAGCATAGGTATAAATGGAGTCTTCCTTAAAATAATAAATAGCATCTATCTAAAACCTTCAGCAAGCATTATATGTAATGGGGACAGGCTAGAAGCATTTCCAATAAGATCGGGGTGAAACAAGGATGTCCATTATCACCACTGTTATTCAATATTGTACTGGAAACCTTAGCTTTAGCAATAAGAGAAGAAAAAGAAATTGAAGGCATTAGAATAGGCAAAGAAGAAACAAAGCTATCACTCTTTGCAGATGACATGATGATATACTTAGAGAATCCTAGAGAATCAAGTAAAAAACTACTTGAAATAATAAACAACTTTAGCAAAGTTGCAGGCTATAAAATAAACCCACATAAATCATCAGCATTTCTATATATTACCAACAAAGCCCAACAGCAAGAGATAGAAAGAGAAATCCCATTTAAACTTACTGTAGACATTATAAAATATTTAGGAGTCTACCTCCAAAACAAACCCAGGAACTCTATGAACACAATTACAAAACACTTTTCACACAAATAAAATCAGATCTAAATAATTGGAAAAACATCAGTTGCTCATGGGTAGGCCAAGCTAATATAATAAAAATGACAATCCTACCTAAGCTAATTTACTTATTCAGTGCCATACCAATCAAACTACCAAAAAATTATTTTATAGAGTTAGAAAAAATAATAACAAGATTCATTTGGAAAAACAAAAGGTCCAGAATATCAAAGGAACTAATGAAAAGAAATGCAGGGGAAGGTGGCCTAGCAATTCCAGATCTTAAATTGTATTATAAAGCAGCAATCATCAAAACTGCTTGGTACTGGCTAAGAAATAGAGGTGGATCAGTGGAATAGGTTAAATATGCAAGACACAGTAGTCAATGACTATAGTAATCTATTATTTGATAAACCCAAAGACCCCAGCTTCTGGGATAAGAACCCACTCTTTGAAAAAAACTGCTGGGAAAACTGGAAAAGAGTATGGCAGAAACTAGGCATAGACCCAAATCTCACACCATATACCAAAATAAAGTCAAAATGGGTTCATGACTTAGATATAAAGGCTGATACCATAAGTAAACTGGGAGAACAAGGAATAGTTTACCTATCAGATCTATGGAGAACAGAAGAATTCATGACCAAACAAAAGATAGAGAACATTATGAAAAGCAAAATGGATAATTTCAATTATATTAAATTGAAAAGTTTTTGCACAAACAAAAGCAATGCAACTAAGATTAGAAGGAAGGTAGAAAATTGGGAAAGAATTTTTACAACCAGTCTCTCCGATAAGGGCCTCATTTCTAAAATATATGGAGAATTAAGTCAAATTTATAAGAATACAAGCCATTCCCCATTTGATAAATGGTCAAAGGATATGAACAGACAGTTCTCAGATGAAGAAATTAAAGCCATCTATAGTCATATGAAAAAATGCTCTAAATCACTATTGATTAGAGAAATGCAAATCAAAACAACTCTGAGGTACCACATCGCACCTATCAGATTGGCCAGCATGACAAAACAAGAGAAGTATAAATGTTGGAGAAGATGTGGGGAAATTGGAACACTACTGCATTGTTGGTGGAGTTGTGAAATGATCCAACCATTTTGTTTGTTTGTTTTGGCTAGGCAATGGGGTTAAGTGACTTGCCCAGGGTCACACAGCTAATAAGTGTTATGTGTCTGAGGCTGGATTTGAACTCAGGTCCTCCAGAATCCAGGGCCAGTGCTCTATCCACTGTGCCACCTAGCTGCTCCCATGATCCAACCGTTTTGGAGAGCAATTTGGAACTACGCCCCAAAGGGCTATAAAAATGTGCATACCCTTTGACCCAGCAATAGCACTTCTAGGGCTATATTCCAAAGAGATCATACAAATGGGAAAAGGACCCACATGTACAAAAATATTCATAGCAGCTCTTTTTGTGGTGGCAAAGAATTGGAAATTGAGAGGATGCCCATCAATTTGGGAATGGCTGAGTAAGTTGTGGTATATGAACGTAATAGAATACTGTTATGCTATAAGAAATGATGAACAGGCTGACTTCAAAAAGCCTGGAAAAACTTGTGTGGTCTGATGCTGAGTGAAATGAGCAGAACCAAGAGAACACTGTACAAAATAACAGCCACGTTGTGCGATGACTAATATTGATAAACTTAACCCTTCGCAGCAATATGAGAATCTAAGACATCTCCAGAGGCCTCGTAATGGAAAATGCTATCCACATCCAAAGAAAGAACTATGAAAGTTGAATTGCTATTTTTTTTCTCTTCTGTTGAGTTTTGTGTCTTCTTTCTGATGGTTCCTCCTATTGGTTTTAATTTTTACTTATAACACCAGTAATGTGAAAATATGTGTAATAGGAATGTAAATGTATAGCCTATATCACACTGTGTGCCATCTTGGGGAGGGTGGTGGGAAGGAAGGAGGAGAAAAATTTTAAACTCAAAAGCATATGGAAGTGATTATTGATAAATCAAAATAAATTAATAAAATTGAAAAAAATTTAAAAAAGAAAGAAGTGTGAGAATCTGAGGAAATTAAAACTTTGAGAGAAAGAAAAGCTTCTGAAGATAAGGGAGGCAGAGGTATCCTCAGAGAGACATGACCATCAAATAGAAGTGGAAGAGTTGTCTCCCTGTTCTGACTTATACCTCACTCTCACTTCCAGATTCATCAAAATCCTGTGGCAAGACAAAAGTCAAGATAACTTGATGCAACACATGACCTTGGTGTCTTTGGCGTTTGACCAAGCTCTAAGCACTCCACAATGCCTGCTGCTGTTTTCATGGTCGTTGGAACAAGTTCTCATCTGTACATTCTGCTAGGGGGAAGTCTTCACATGCTTGAGGTAGACATCCCCCTACTCTCACTGATGAGATTGAGGCTCAACCTGGTTTAGCCCATCTGCTGAGAAGATTTTACCAGGGTGTGGCCATTGCATATGCTGCAGCTTCTTGGAGCCAGGGGTGTGAGTTGGGTGGATCAGATTCCAAAGGTGGATGAGCAGCCTTGAAAAGGGCTTGGTAATCCTCACAGCAGAGGTGCTAGTCCTCCTTGTACACCCAGTACACCTTCAAGATCAAATATGTAATCCTCTATTTAGTTTTTACAGCCCTTCTTAGCTTGACCCTTTCCCACGTTTCTAGTCTTCTTACACCTCACTCCCCTCCATTTACTCTGTGACACTGTGGCTCTGGCCTCCTTGCTCTTCCTCATACAGAGCACTCCATCTCTCACCTCCGGGCATTTGCACTGGAAGGCGCTCCCTTCTCATCACTGTCTCCTGGCTTCCTTCAAGTTTCAGCTAAGGAAAGTCCTACCTTCTATAAGAAACCTTTCCTTGATCTTAACTCCTTTCCTTTGTTGTTTAGCCCCAATTTATCTTGTATCTATCTTGTTTACATGTAGTTGTTTACATGCTGTCTCCCCCTTTAGACTGGGGGATCTCCCCTTGCCTTTTTTATAACCCTAGCACTTAGCCTAGTGTCTGGCACTGCTTAATAAATGCCTGTTGACTCGACTGCATCTCTCCATTGTTCTTTCTCTATATTTCTGTACTTCAGAGTATAAAAGGGCAGATAGAATCTTAAAAAAAAAATACACTGGCCAAGTTAACAGACCCTAAGTTCAGAGTTACAATTCTTATGATGACTGAACAGGAAGAAAATATGGCCATATGAGCCCATACCACCCCAGTTCAGTCTTCAGCCCAGCCCAGGCTCTGTCCCCTGGGAAGAAGCTTACTGGAGCCCAGGGTGGTAGCTCAGTTATTTAAGAACTCTGTCTTCTCCAAAAGGAACAAGTATGGAGGAGCAGAGTATATTCCCTGTGGTCTTGACCAAAAGGACCCACAAGTCTACCTTCAATAATATTGACATTGATTCTTTCAACAAGATCAGATGTAGGCCTTAACACTCTCACCTCATCCCATAAAAGTGCTTTTAAAGGCAACTAAGGCTACTCTGGTACTGAGGTGGAACCCGTTCCTTTCCCAGGTGCCCTAATACCCACAATAGTCACACCTGTGGCCCCAATACAGTTTTTAAGAAAGAAAGAAAGAAAAAGGAAGGAAGGAAGCAAGGAAGGAAGGAAGGAAGGAATGTAGCCTAGCAAGTAAGATCACTAAGTAAATGTTGAGCCTAAGATACCACTACCTCCCATCTCCCGAAGAAGACATGTATATGGTGCTTCCCCTGCCCTTATTCCAGCCTGGTAGGAAATGTATGATTCATAAGGGAAAAGAATCATTTTACCTTTCTTTGTATTCCCAGTGCTTAGCATAATGGTTGGCACATAAATGCTTATTCATGGATTGATGGATTGGTTGATTGGATTAAAGGGCATTTAAACCAAATGATGATTGTTATATGAGTATGAAAAGATCCTATGCTCTTATGCTGCAACCCTCCTGCTCTCTGGGAATGGAGTTGCTTTTCATTCTACAAACAACGTTTAATCCAGAAGAAGAGTATTATAGTTATGACTTCCATGGAAATGGTTTGGCTACTGGATCTTATTTTTGGTGATCCTCTCTTGCTATATCATGGCCAATAGGCCATTGGAAATGCAGGACTGGAGTCAAAGAGAGGTCAGGATTGCAGATAAAAATTTGGAAGTTTCCTTAAATCCTTGAAATTATGAGAGAAGATGAACTTTCCAGTCTGAAATGCTGAGGAAGAAAAGAAAAGATGGCCAAGACAGACAAAGACTACCCTTAAACAAAGAAATGACCACAAAAACTGGTACTGTTTTCTCTCTTCTCTTTTCTGACAAACTCTTTGAAACAGTAGTCTATGCTAGCTGTCTCCACATCATTATCCACTGTGTCCATGAACCCTTGAAATTTGCTTCTACCCTCGCACTCTACTGAAATTACTCTCCAAAAGATTACCAAGAGCTGCCTAATTGCCCAGGCCAGTGGCAGCTAGGTGGTGCTGTGGATGGAGTGCTGAACCTAGAGTCAGGAAGACTTATCTTCATGAGTTCAAATCTGACTGCAGCCACTTGCTGGTTATGTGACCCTGGGCAAATCATATAACCCCTGCTTACCTCAGTTTCTTCATCTGTAAAATGAAGATAATAATAGCATAATAATAATAACCCAGGGTTGTTGTGAAGATCAAAAAGATAATAATTGTAAAGCACTTAGCACAGTGCCTGGTACATACTTCAGAGTGTAAAAGGGCAGATAGAATCTTAAAAAAAACACATTGGCCAAGTTAACAGACCCTAAGTTCAGTGTTACAATTCTTATAATGACTGAACAGGAAGGAAATATGGCCATATGAGCCCATACCACCCCAGTTCAGTCTTCAGCCCAGCCCAGGCTCTGTCCCCTAGGAAGAAGCTTACTGGAGCCCAGGGTGGTAGTTCAGTTATTTAAGAACGCTGTCTTCCTCTAAAGGAACAAGTATGGAGGAGTAGAGTGTATCCCCTGTGGTCTTGACCAAAAGGACCTATTGACATTGAGTCTTACATCACATAAATGTAGTTATTATTATTTTCTCAGTTCTTTGATATTACTGAAACTTTTGGTAGTTTTAACTATGTCCTCCTTCTCCGTGGCCTCTTTCCCTTAACTTCTAAGCTACTTTGGTTCTCTGTCTCCCTATTCATTCTTTTCCAGTTTTCTTTGCTGACTCTTTTTCCTCTTTCCACCCCTTGTTTTTAAGTCTACCCAAAGGCTTTGTTCTCCCCTTGCCCTCCATATTCTACTCCCTTATTGATTTTATCTGCTCCCCAGTCTCCAACTATGGCCACTTCATGTCTATGTAGATGACTCCCAGATCTGTATCTTTGGCTTGGATCTTTCCCCAAAGCTTTAGCCCCAAATTTCCAACTCCCTATTGGATGTATAAACTTGAATGTCTTGCCAACATTCCTTGAATTCAACATTTCTGAATTTGAATTTAAACTCCCCAAAGCTGTTCTTCCTCAACTTTCTTATCTGGTGAAAGAAAAAAAATAGCATCATCATTCTCTCAGCTGTCCAGGCTTGAAAACATAGGGTCATCTTTCATCACTGATTTCATATACATACACTGTAACCAGGTTTTATCATGTCTGTTTCTGAGATCCTTCATATCCATGTCCTTTCCATTCCCTTTTTTCTACCATTGTCCAAGTTCAGACCCCATTACTAATCACCTCGATTATTATAGTAGCTTCCTAATAACTCTTCTCATGTCCATTCCTTTCATTTCAATCTAACTTACATGGAGATTTCAGATTACTCTCTCTAATGCACATATGTGAGTCTAGCACCATGGTAACCAATGTCCAAATACCACCAAATAGAGTCTGAACTTCTTAGCCTGCCATTCAGGGCCATGTACAAGTTTTTGGCTCCAATCAGCTTTCTCAGGTTTATATCACACCATTCCCTGACATGTACTCTATGGTTTTTGCCAAAGTAGACTAGTTATAGGGGCAGCTAGGTGGCATGGTGGATAGAGTACTGGGCTTGAAGTCAGGAAGACTCATCTTCATGAATTCAAATCTAGCCTCAGACACTTACTAACTGTGTGAATTTGGGCAAGTCACTTAACCCTGCTTGCCTCAGTTTCCTTATCTGTAAAATGAGCTGGAGAAAGAAATGGGAAACTACTCTAGTATCTTTGCCAAGAAAACTCCAACAAACAGTTGGACACAACTGAAACAACTGAAGACTAATTGTTGTTGTGTGAACATGTCCTGTACTTTCTAATTTCATATACTTGAAATGGACTTCTCATTACCAACTTCTGAAAACATGCCCATCTTTCAAGGATCTCCTCTGAGACTACCTAATCTATGAAGCCTTCCATATTCCCTGCTGTCATAAGTCAAATGCAGAATAGCTGATTAACTAGGGTTGGAATGGACCTCAAAGGTTGTTTAGTCCATCCCATAGCTGATGAAAAATCCTTGCAATATTCTTGTCACTTCCATCTATTGTTCTTCTTCCTGCCTTCTGTGAGCTAAAAGAACAAGCCTAACCTTCCTTCCCCAAGACAGCCCTTCAAATACTCAACAAAGAGAGCTATTGTTCTTAAACGCACTCCCCCCACCCAAGTCTTCTTTTTCCCCAGGATAAATTTCTTTATTTCCTTCCAATGATCATCACATGGCATGATTTGGGACCCTTGACTATCTAGACTGCCCTTCTCTGGATACCCTCGGCCTGATCAATGTCCTTTCTAAAATGACCATGGTACTTAGATGTGACCTGAGCAGGGGGAAAGGTCAATGGAATTCTCACTTGCATTGTCCCAAATCCATATGCTGCTCTTAACATAGCCTGGTATTGCATTTGGGTTTTTTTGGCTGCGATATGACCCTGTTGACTCATATTGAGCTGGAAAATATTATATTTTCATCAATCCACAGAACAAGACAAAACAAACACGAAACACCCAGATATTTTTCAAGTGAACTTCTTTTCAGCCATGACTTCTTCAAGTTCCACTTGGGTAACTGATTTCTTGAGCTCTCATTTTGCACTCATGGTATATTTATCAGGGTCTACTTTGTAATATAGTTATTTGTTTACATGTCTTATCTCTCCTACTGCATCATAAACTCTTCAAATGCAAGAACTATTTGATATATCTTTGTATTTTCCTACTCTTCAAATGCAAGAATTATTTGACATATCTTTGTATTTTCCTCAGAGCTCGGCACAATGTTAAATGGCACAATGGTGAATAGATTGAATTTAATACCTCTGTCCTAAATTCCAGCTAAATTAGATGACTCAGTGCCCCATATTTCCCAAAGCTCTATATTTTCTCCCTTTCCTTTCTTTGCCCATCTTATTCCTTCTGTTTTGCATGTTTCCTCCCTGCAATGCATCTTTGCCTGCGGAAATTATCTTTAAAGGGCCCATTCCAAACGCTGTTTTATTGATCTCTCCAACCAGATGCTATTTTTCTTTCTGCTATACATTCACAGAACTTTGTATATCTCTTACTTACCACCTGAGACACAGTAAAATGATTTATGTATGCATCTTATCTCCCCTATTAGAGTGTAAACTCTTTGAAGGCATAACCATTTGCCAGGTAGGTTGTAGGGGACTTTATTCATTGGGCAAAGAGTTGGACCAGATGACTTCTTTTTTTCTTTCTTTCTGTTTTTTTTTAAAATTAATTTATTTATTTTAGTTTTCAACATTGACTTCCACAAGATTTTGAGTTCCAAATTTTCTCCCTATCTCTCCCTTCTCCCTACCCCAAGATGGTGTGCATTCTGAATACCCCTTCCCCTGATCTGCCCTCCCTTCTATCACCCCCCTTTCTCTTATCCACTTCCCCTTCTATTTTCCTGTAGGGTAGGATAAATTTCTATACCCCTTGTCCTGTTTATCTTATTTCTCAGTTGCATGTAAAAACAATTTTTAACATTTGTTTTTAAAACTTTGGGTTCCAAATTCTCTCCCTTTCTCACCTCCCCCCTTATTGAGAAGGTAAACAACTTGATACAGGTTATACATGTGTAGTCATGCTAAACACTTCAATAATAGCCATGTTGTGAAAAACTAACTATATTTCCCTTTATCCTATCCTACCCCCTCATTTATTGTATTCTCTCCTTTGACTCTGTCCCTCCTCAAAAGTGTTTGCTTCTGATTACCCCCTCCCCTAATCTGCCCTCTCTTCTATCATCCCCCATCTCTTATCCCCTTCCCCTCTATTTTCCTGTAGAGTAAGATAGATTTCCAAACCCAATTGAGTGTGTATGTTATTCCCTCCTTAAGCCAAATCCAGTGAAAGTGAGATTCACTCATTCCCTCTCACCTTCCCCCTTTCCCCTCCACTGTAAAAGCTTTTTCTTGTCTGTTTTATGTGAGATAGTTTATCCCATTCTACCTCTCCCTTTCTTCTTCTCCCACTACAATCCTCTGTAACTCCTTAATTTTACTTTTTTTTATATCACCACTTCATCTTCAACTCACCTGTGCCCTCCAACTATCCTAATGCTGAGAAAGGTCTTCTGAGTTACAAATATCACCTTTCCATGTAGGAATGTAAACACTTCAATTTAATTAAGTCTCTATGATTTCTCTTTCCTGTTTACCTTTTCATGCTTCTCTTGAGTCTTGTATTTGAACATCAAATTTTCTATTCAGCTCTGGTCTTTTCATCAAGAATGCTTGAGAGTCCTCTATTTCACCAAAAATCCATTTTTTTCCCATGAAGGATTATACTCAGTTTTATTGGGTAGATGATTCTTGGTTTTAATCCTAGCTGCTTTGGCCTCTAGAATATCATATTCTAAGACCTCTGATCCCTTAATGTAGAAGCTGCTAAATCTTGTGTTATCCTGATTGTATTTCCACAGTACTTGAATTGTTTCTTTCTGGCTGTTTGCAATATTTTCTCTTTGACCTGCGAACTCTGGAATTTGGCTACAATATTCCTAGGAGTTTTCCTTTGGGGATCTCTTTCAGAAGGTGATTGGTGGATTCTTTGAATTTCTATTTTACCCTCTGGTTCAAGTTTTCCTTGATAGTTTCTTGAAAGAGGCTCTCTAGGCTCTTTTTTTGATCAAGGCTTTCAGATAATCCAACGATTTTTAAGTTCTCTCCTGGATCTATTTTCCAGGTCAGTTGTTTTTCCAGCAAGATATTTTACATTGTCTTCTATTTTTTCATTCTTTTGGTTTTGTTTTATAGTTTCTTGATTTCTCATAAAGTCATTAGCTTCCATTTGCTCCATTCTAATTTTTAGGCAATTGTTTTCTTCTGTGAGCTTTTGGACTTCCTTTTCCATTTGGCCAATTCTGCTTTTTAAGGCTCCTCATTAGCTTTTTCTACCTCTTTTGCCATTTGGGTTAGTCTATTTTTTAAGGTGTTACTTTCTTCAGTATTTTTGGGGTCTCATTTAGCAAGCTGTTGACTTGTTTTTCATGATTTTCTTGCATCACTCTCATTTCTCTTCCCAGTTTTTCCTTTACTTCTCTTACTTGCTTCCCAAAATCTTTTTTGAATTCTTCCCTGACCTGGGACTGATTCATATTTTTCTTGGAGGCTTTGGATGTAGGAGCCTTGACTTTGTTGTCTTCTGGTTATATGTTTTGATCTTCTTTGTCAACAAAGTAAGATTCTATGGTCTGACTTTTTTTGCACACTGTTTGCTCATGTTCCCAGCCAATTACTTGAGTTTAAACTTTTTGTTAAGATAAGGTTCTGCTTCCAGTGTGGAGAATGTACTGTCCCAAGCTTCAGGGATTTTGTGCAGCTGCTTTCAGAGATACCTCTAGGCACCCGTAAATTTTCAGTTCTTCCAAGGTGGTATGATCAAAGGCGAGGTGTTTACTCCTTTCCTGGCCTGTGCTATTGTCTATGAGTTACAACAAGCACTCTTTTCTGCTTTGGAATTGTGAGGAGTATTCTCTCTGCACCACCACCATGAGCTCCACCATGCCAGTGCTCCTCCTTGCCCCAGGACCACCACCCAGAACTGTGACCCAGATCCAAACACAGGCAAAGCAAGAGAATCCTGTCTCAGCACCTGCAAAGAGATCCCTGTAGTCCCCCTCTGATCAGTGGCTTGATCTCCCCAACATCTGTGGGCTAAGAGCTCTGGAAGCAGCTGCTGCCTTGGGGCTGTGCCAGGACTGAGGCCAGACCACACTCCTCTCTCACCTGAAGTCCTGCAGACCTTTCCTACTGACCTTCTAAATTGTCTTTAGCATTTATAGGTTGAGAAGTCTGGAAACCACCAAATCTGCCTATGGTTCAGTCCCTTGAGGCCTGCTTTGGGTTTGCTGGGGGCTTGTCCTTGTCTAGCCACCCCACATTGAATTGCGTTCCTCTCCCAGCCCAGTGCAACAGACCTTTCCCATCAACCATCTGAGTCGTCTTGGGTTGGAAATTTGTTTCACTCTGTCTTTTTGTGGGTTCTGCTACTCTAGAATTTGTTTAGATCCATTTTTTTTTTTACAGGTATTTGAAGGGATTTGAGAGAGAGCTCAAGGAAGTCACTGCTTTTACTCTGCCATCTTGGCTCTGCCCCTCCAGATGACTTATAAGATTCCTCACAATACCAAATGTATTATTCTATTGCATACACACACACACACACACACACACACACAATATATATATATATACATATACATATATATGCAAATATATACATACTTAAATAGCCATAGATATATGTGTATATACATACATACATATTTATATTAGATATAGAAATTACATCATATATATCCTGCAAAAGACACGCATGATATCATATTCTATGCTATATATAGTCATGTCAGTCATGTCCAACTCTTCATGACCCCGTTTAGGGCTTTCTGGCAGAGATACTGGGGTGGTCTGCCATTTCTTCTCCAGGTCATTTTACAGATGAGGAAACTGAGACAAACAGGATTAAGTGACTTGGACAGGGCCACACAGCTTGTAAGTATCTGAAGATGGATTTGAACTCAGAAAGATGAGGCCTGGCTCATTATCCACTGTGCCACCTAGCTGCCCCTCAACCCTCCACTCATATATTTAGTATTTATATAGCTAGTGCTACATGTTTAACTGATGTTCAATAACTAACTGTTGGTTAAACAATTCTTTCCCTGATTTGGCTCATTATTTAAATTGACCAGATATATCCTTTATTTAATTTGGTTGATATGATTAAGCGGATGTTTTGGTGTTGTCCAGGCACAATTTCACAGTTATAGTTCTTATGATGGCAGAGTGGCAGGGAAATACTTTTGTGGAATTAAAGAACATTTAAATAAATAATTATTGAATTAAACACATGCATTCACTTCTAATGGGAACATATGCTTTTAGTAAAACCATGTGAAGATGTTTTCATGCATGGACATGTCTGACCAGAACTTTTTCTCCCAGCTAGTTCTCATATTGTAAAATAAAAAGAATCAGCTAATCAATCAACATAGTTATTGATCACCTGTATAATTTGTCATCCTATTTATTCACCTTTGTTGAATGGCTATTGCTGAAACATCTGGGGGAGAATCTGTGGGCCTAATGGACAAGAACCCAAAGAATTGGAGTCTTCAAGGCTGAAAGAAAAAAAAGGAGTCAGCTAACTGTCAGATGTACATACAAGGACCTTTCCTATAGCCCTCCCAGTGCCATGCACGTGGCATCTTATTTTATGTTTAAAATGCTGGTGAAATTATAATCTTGTTGTAATTCCATAGGAGGCTCATTCATCAACCTGGGGAGCACATGGAGTTGGCAGGTGGCCAATGCCTTCCCCCTCCTTCCTGGGTTACGCTGTCTCTGTGACTCAGCACAGATCAGACATTTTAATAGCTTTGGATCCAAAGTTTGAACTTGCCCCCAAATGAAAGTCTCCTGACTCTCTTCTCCACCTCCTCCACTCTCCTCCCTCTTTGCCCTCTGAGCCCCACATCCAATTTATCAGCTTGTCAATTTTAAACCAAACTTGGAGTCAGAGTTTCATTTACTCTTGGAAAAAGCTCAACTTCTTCCAAGAAAAGAAAAAAAAAGAGGGAGGGGGAAGGGTGTCTTTTTTTTTTTTTTAAATAAGCCCAGTCAAACAAAAATAGCTCATGGAAGAAACTTTACAGCACCAAGTACCTCTGAGAAAAACAGTATTTGTGATGCGTTAAGTGTGAGTGAATTAGAAACAGACTCTTCAAAATCTCCTAGGCATGCAACTGGGCTTACCAAGTGAGGCTGACATGTTTTTGATTCTGTGGAAATCATGGCATTCAACATGAAGTAGGGTGAGACCATGTCACCCTCCCCTCCCCGCCAATAAAAAATTATGCTCATTTGATTCTCTGGGTCTGGTTTCATTTATGGCCACTGGGCACATATAATTAATTCCTTATCAGTCTCTTCAAGCAGAAAGCCTCCTGATCTATCATTTTATACTTTTACAAATGTGATGTCTATTTCTAATTAGGCCTTTAGACTTGGTACCTCTGTTCCATTTCCATTTTGTAGAAAATCTTAGCAGGGGAATTTATTGAAGAACAGTGAGAGAAGGAAATGAGTGCATTTTCCATCTGGCACATATATTTACATATTGCTCTTCCTTTTAATCTATACCTCTTTTCCATCCGAACATATATATATATATATGTATATATATATATATATATGTATATATGTATATATGTACATATATACATATACACATACATACACACACACACACACACACATATATATATCCACAGTAGATGGAAGATAATTTCAGAGAAAAAACACTCCTGTGGCAGATGGCAATTGAGCTGATTCTTGAAGTAAGCCTTAGGGATTTCCTACAAGATGGAAATGGGAATAGATTGGGTTGAAGCAGTTATACTTAAGGTTAAAATGCCTACTTAGCACAGTAATGCATGTATGCATGCATGCATGTATGTATGTATATACGCACATACATATGTATAAAAACAAGCATGTATACATATGCACATACATATAAACATGCATGTATATATGTGTGTGTACACACATGTATTCATACACATATGCCTAGTGGCAACCAACTGGTTATTGCCAGTTGCCAAGTCTCTTAGGGATGGTGAGAAGGTCAATGATAAGGTGGCCTTCTCTGGCAAGAAGATATCTGAAAAGATCATCTGATTCAAACCACTGCCTCCTCTTTCTCTCTGTGCCCATGTGCACAAATGGGAAACGTACCAGGTCACGGTGTCAGCTTCCAACTCACAGGCTAGATCACGCTGGGGTTGGGAATAACTCCACTGGACCTTGAAATAGACACTTGGAAAGCAGGAGTTACCTTACTTGTTCCTTGATGATGAAAATGAAGCCCTCCCACTGGTAGTGGCAACAGCTGAATTCCCATATAGAGGAAATTGGCATTTCCTCTTTCCTTCTTCTGTTTTTCCCATATAAGACCTACTCAACTAACTGCTGGAGAGTCTGGGTAATTTTTATCATACTTCTAACCCCTCACCCCTCAGCTAAAAAAGCCAAGGACATCCTTTGGTGGGTTCTTTCCAAAAGACACATAATCGGCACTTAGTAGATGTCAATTGAATTTAATTGCATTGCATTTCAATGATAGGGTACAGGGGCTAGGAAATCATTTCCCTTCCTTTCCCCCCTTACTGTTGCCCCAGTGCCTGTTGGACCATGTTGGATCCCATGTGTTCCTTTCTCGTAAGCTTGGGCTCCTGAGGGCTGGGAAAGTAGAAGCTTTACTGTCTTCCAAGCACACAACCACACCTCAGCAGATCGCCCCATGTGCCCTCTCACAGTTACTGGCTCTCATAATTGATAGTGACTCACAGGAGACAGAAGCAGCAGCCTTCTTTAAACCACCCCCACAAGCTTTGCCCTCCAGGCTGCTGCCTGCCCTTTTCCCAGTAACGGATTTCTTCAACACCACCTTGGGCTTTGGGAATAGGCTTGCAAAAACATTGTCTGTATGTATGTGTATTAAACATTGTCCTCAATGCACTATAATCCCTGACATTTTCCCTAGTGGAATTGTGGGTATCATGCAATAAATTCTCTGTATGTATGTATGCGCCTGTGGTTTATATGAAGATAATTGGAGCTGAGATAATGCCTCTGGACCTCCTCAGTGTGTCTTTGCTTTTTTTTTGTTTTGTTTTAATAATCAAGTTATGGTTTCTCAAGTGAAACAGCCCCCTCACCTGCACACCAACTGAGAAAAGAGGCTATTGTAAATCAAACTGGATCTTGTTAATTAACCCACAGTAATCACTCTGTAATGACTGTAGTACTTATGTAGGGCTGGGCCCCCAAGCCTTCCTAAGAAAGTCCATGATCTCTACTATCAAGGGAGATAACATCATTCTGCCATTGAGGTCATGGGGAATTCTACTAAGATAAGATTGGTAAGTATTACCGAGAGTACTGAGGAAATGGGACATCAGATTTCAAGCTGGAAGGGACTTTACAGGCCTTCTAGTTCAACCCCTTTATTTGTATGTGTCTAAGGCCGCACAGGTAGGAAATAGCAGAAGCAGAGACCGTATGCAGGTTCTCCAACTCCGAACCCAGTCCCTTGTCTACCATTACATGAGAGAATTAACATGTAAAAGGGATACTCTAGCTTCTTATTCAAGGAAACCTATTTCATTTCAATGAAAAATCCTGGAGAAAAAAAAAATGGTCTCATGACCTATTACTTCATACTGCCACTCCTCAATGAGAAGCCATATTGCTAGACTGTGAGTCTTCTGAGGGCAGATACCACGTGGTGGCTGCCAGTTTAGTGTAGTGCTCAAAGATGTGGTTGTATGTACCCAATTTAGGCAGCCATGTGGTAAAGTGGATAGATGAGAGTGCTGGATCTGGAGTGGGGAACACCTGGATTCTAATTTTCCTCAGACGCTTACTGGCTGGTGATGCCATGGGTGAAAAATCTGCTTTGGTCTGCTTCAGTTTCCTTATCTGCAAAATGGGTATAATAACAGTGCCTCCATCTCAGGGTTGTTGTGAAAATTTTTGTTGTTCAGTTGTGTCTGACTCTCCATGACCTGAATTTTGGGATTCTCTTGGCAAAGATACTGGAGTGGTTTCCTATTTCCTTCTCCAGTTCATTTTACAGATAAAGGAACTGAGGCAAACAAGGTTAATTGACTTGCCCAAGGTCACACATCTAGGAAGTGTCTGAGTCCAGGTCTGAACCCATGAAGTTGAGTCTTCCTGATTCCAAGCTCAGTGCTCTATCCACTATGCTACCTAGCTGCCCCATTGTGCGAATAAAATAAGATAATATATATATAAAGCAACTTGCAAATTTTAAAGTACCATATAAATGCCAGCTATTGTTAGGAGTAATTATCAAAGTTAAAATTAATTGTGTACTTTTAAATATTATATAATTATTCAAATTAAAATGACATAATTAATAGTGAATAGCCAAAGTACTCTAGTTGAGGATGACTTTTAGACCTGTGCTACCAGTATCTATAGGAGTAGCTAGGTGGCACCGTGGTTAGAGTGTCTGGCCTGGAGTCAGGAGGACCTGAGTTCAAATCCGGCCTCAGACACCTGTCGTTTGTCCTTCGTTTTGAAGAGGACCAGTGATCTCACTGGGTGATGTCTTGACTTGCTCATGAATTGGATTTAACTGAGGCAGAGCTGCACAAAAGCATCAGCTTCACTCTCTCTTCCAGGGCAGGACAACAACTTAAGGTGACTGGTGATGACCCGGGATTCAGTGGGTGACCTTGGTGTCTTTGATGCCTAACTAACCTTTAAGCCTCCTTCGTGGCTGTTGGAACAAATCATTCTCATCTGCTCATTCTGCCAGAAGTCTTTACATGCTGGGAGTAGACGTTCCCTTTACTCCCTGAGGGGTTTGAGGCTTATCAGTTACCCACAATCAGGTTTAGTTGGTTTACCGGGATGGTTTACCCTGGTGTGGCTGCTGCACATCCTATAGCTTCTTAAAGCCACAGGTGAGAGACAAGTGGACACCAAAGGTAGATGAGTAGCCCTGAAAAAGGCTCTGCAAGCCCTAACACAGGAGGTGCTAGTCCTCCCTCAATGCCTTATACACCTGTCAGGCACATGCTAGCTGTGTGACCCTAGACAAGTCATTTAACTCACTTGCCTCAGTTCCCTCAAGTGCAAAATGAGCCGGAGAAGGAAATGGGAAACCGCTCCAATATCTTTGCCGAGAAAGCTCCGAATGGGCTCATGCAGAGTTGGGCATGACTGAAATGACTGAACAGCAATAACAGCAGCCAGTTTGTCTGCATTAACTGACTATAAAGGTGAATCATAACCTTGATCATACTCGGGCTGGTCAAATAATCCAAACTGACTAGGGATATGATATCTGAATTAAAAAAAAACCTCAAACATACTTTCTTAGAGACTTTCCCTTGACATTAGTACAACAGAGCCACCCAAAAATCTGTGACGGAAGAAGAAACAGTTGTGATTTCTCTGGGGGGTGGGGTGGGGTGACACCCGGAGAGGGCATATTGTTGGAGCAGAACTTAGTGAGTCCATGGGCAAAGCAAGGACTCAAACCCAGGGGTTCTGATTCTCAGTTCTTTTCTTATTCTGCCAGACTGACTCTAGTGGCACACATCTGGATGGTTGCCCATCACTCAGACAAAATCATCATCAGCAAATCATTCCTGAATGAATGTCAACTAGACATTCCACCCCCCCAAACCATCAGTCATCTAATAAGCACTATGTGCCAGGCATTATACTAAGTGTTAGGTATACAAAGACAAAGACAAAAATGAAATGGTTCCTGCCCATAAGGAGTTTGAATTCAATTGGAATAGATAGCCTGTATATAATAAATATATAGAAGGAAAATATAAAGTAAAAAAAGTATTGGAGGAGGACTGCTCTAGTAGCTGAGGGGGGGATCATGAAAGGTTCTATGTAGCAGGTGGTACCTGTATACAGTTTCTTTCTCCCAGGCATTTCACCAAAAAGGAGACCGGCTCCCTCTAAGTGAAAAAGACTCAGGGTTCTCACTTCAACCTAATATCAACTTAGCTCTGGAGGCTGGTGACTGGCAAGGGCATGAGGAAAAATTTCAGAAAGACATCAGAATCTGAATGCAAGAGAGGCCAAAGAAGAGCCATAACTGTCAGAAGTATTGCCTTATTGGGAGGTTGGGGAATGGATCAAATGATCCCTGGAAGTTCTCCTCAGTCTGAATAATCTCTGATTTAAAGGCCTAAATGATTGTGTTTAAAGGATTGAGAAGATATTATATGCCCTCTGCATGCAGCCACAAACAACACCCAAGGAATAACAGTCAGAGAAGGGACACGTGTCTTACAGGTTGGGCCCCAGAAATGTTGTGCATCTTGCTTAAGGAACTACAGTAATGAAGGACCTTTCTTGATTAGATCACCTTTCCAAGCCAAGTGGGTTGGAGCTCAACCAAGAAATGCTGTCAAATGCTTAAAAAGAAGAGGTCTTGCCTTCTTTTCCTTTCTCATCCTGGTCTATAGAGGACCGACTTGGGGGCAAGATTTTTATTATCCCTGACTATTTTTGTTTGGTAATGCAATTCTGGACAAGTCATAGATACTTGGAGATTCAGTTTCTTTTTCTATAGGTTGGAATGCAAGACCTACCCCACTCACCCAAAAGAAATAGTGTAAATGGCATTAACATTAATAGAGTGTAGGTCTGTCCAGAGGAAAAGCTTCATCTCCCCTCCACTCCTACACTACAACAATCTGCACCAGGATATCATTTCATTACTCACTGTTAAATGATTGATGGATGTAGTCTGGAATGGAGAAACAGGTACAGGACTTTGGTGGCTAAATCTTATCCTACTGTCTTCCTTCCCTGATGTAGACCCAGAGGAAAAGAGCTGAGATTGAAACAAGATGAATTTCAATAGATATCAGAAAAATCCTTCCAGTAGAATATAAGCTTCTTGAGGGCAGAGACTGTTTGCTTTTTATCTTTGTATTCATGGCACCAAGTACAGTGCCTTGTACATAGTAAATGGTTAATAATTGTGTGTCGAATTAAATTGAATCTTCAGGTTTTAAGGAAGAATGGGAGGGAGGGGGAGATATGGGAATAATTTACAGTTAGTGTACATTTTAAAGCATCTAGTTATTTCATTCCTTCCCTACAACCTCATGAGTCATATAGAGAAGCCTTCCTGGAATCCTCTAATGGATGAGAATCATCAGCCTTCTCCCAGGCTAGAAGATGCTTCATTTATAGGTCTATGACATTTATCTAACAAGATTATAGACTTAGGGCTGAAAGGTATGTTAGAAGCCATTAAGACCAATCCCATCATCTTAGGGATCAGGAATCTAAGGCCAAGAGAGATCAAGTGATTTGCTAATGGTCACAGACTTGTAAGTGTCTGAGGCATGATTTGAATTCGAGCTTTCTTGACCAAGTCAAGCACTGTAGTTCTTGAGCCTCTTAACTGCCTTCTGTTATCATTTTTATGTGCACGTACCATACTCTTTACTAGGCTGACTGTAAAATCCTTCAAATAATAGACAAGCTTCTTTTTTCTTATTTGCATCCCCTTGCAATGACTAGTACAATACCTTATAAATATCCAATAAGTATGTGTTGAATTATAGTGGAATCATGGAATGTTAGTAATGTGAATGACCAAAAAGATTATCCAGGCAGAGAAGAATGAAGTTTGAAGGGAACTAACACATTATCTAGCCTAACTCCTTCACTTTACAGGGGACAATACTGAGGTTCAGTGAGATAAATGAGATTAAAGGAGATGATTGAAATAGCATAACTGGTCTCCCTGCCTCCCCCTTTCTAATCATCTTCCACATAGCTGCAAAAGTGATTTTCTTATTCTACAGATCTGAACATATCACTCCCCTGTTCATTAAACTTCATGGGCTCCCTCTTATCTTGAGCATAAAACACAAATTCCTCTGGCATTCAAAGCCCTTCCCAGCCTAACTCTAATCTATCTTTCAAGCTGGTTCAGCCAAACTGGTGTTCTTGCTCTTCTTTACCCAGTACATCTCACCCCCAGAATTCTGTACCTTGGTACTTTCTGTTCCCTTGCCAGGGATGTACATGAGGTTTCTGCTTGCCATTCAACTCTTGCCTGTGGCTCCAAGAAGCTATAGCATGCACAGTGGTTGGCATACGGGTTAAATCAGGTTGAAGGCAACTGATGGGTTTCAGACCTCTTGATGAGTGAGGGGGATGTCTACCCTAAGCATGTGAAGACTTCCCCCCGTTGGAATGGGCAAATGAGAACAATTTGTTCCAATGGCCATGAAGGTGGCTAAAGTAGGCACTGTGGAATGCTTAGAGCTTGGTCAGACATCGAAATTGCCAAGGGCATCCACTTCATCTCAGGCCATCATTAGTCATCTTGATTTTTGTCCTGCCACTGGACCTCTATGACTCTGAAAGAGAGAGAATGAAGCTGATGACTTTATGCAACTCTACTTCACTTAAATCCAATTTACACACAAGTCATCACCCAGTGATTTCATTGGTCCTCTTAGAAAATGAAGGACAAAAAAACAACTGTGCCCTATTAACTTTCTTAAAAGTTTATCTCAAGTACCTTCTACATAATGCCTTTCTTGCTCTTCCCAGGGCTTTCCACACCACCAATCAATTAACCAATTAACCAACCAACCAACCAAACAAACAAAAAAGCTCTTTGCATTCCTTTTTTGTACACTGTCTCCCCTATTAGAATTTAAGCTTCTTGAGGGCAAAGACTCTTTAATTTTTGTCCTGGTAGCTCTATTACTTACCGCAGAGTCTGGAACCTAGTAAGTGCTTGTTTGCTTTAAGTGACTTGCCCCATGGATAGTAAGTAGCATAAATGGGATGTGAGCCCATGTCCACATTCTCTGATGCCAAGCTAAGGAGCATGATGAATGCTTTCCCTCTTTAACATATCAACTGCTTCTATAAGGTCTATGGAAAATCTAATGGCATGTGAGATAATAAAAGATGCATAGAAAGCTAGATCCTAGGGAGACTCTGCTGATTACCAAATGGGTTTATTGATTGCATTTAGCGTGCAACATGCTCAGCGCCTACGTCACATAGACACGCAAAGTGGCTCTTTTTTGAGAGCCCAGGGTAAGACCCCTCATTCAGTTTCTTCTGTTTAAACTTCACAGCACATGAAGATGGAGGCCCAGTAAACAATGTTGCCCAAACATTGGTGGCCTCAGTCATAAGCTTCAATGCTGCATCTATGAATTAACAAACACGGCTGGCTAAGGGGAAGGAGTAGCTTGTAAGTCAGAAATAATGCCTGTATAAACAATCTATGAAACACACACACACACACACACACACACACACACACACATACACACACACACGAGTCAACTTAAGGGCAGGTCCTTGGAACGTCCTCCAGGATAAAACCTTGAGATCATTTAGCTAGGGTTGTCCTGCTAAACATTGAGACGATAATGGAAGATCAGATGTTCATTGAGACCTCCTTGAAGTGAAACCTGGAAGAGAGCCCAGTTAGACGGTAGCTGATACTCTGCCTCCATAAGCCCTGCTTTATTTTTCTCAAACATTTCTCTCCCCCATCTTCCCCAGCAACTCTAAACCATACCCTAGATACTGTAGTCTTCTTCCGTTTCTCTCAGCTCTGGAAGGTGAGATTTTTCACTTTATCACAGCTGGGATGAGGCCACCGTAACAGTTCTCTACTAGTACCATCAGCCGATTTTACTCCCACCATTCTTTTCTATGTGCTATCTTCTTCCATTAGAAAGTAAGCTCACTGTGAGCAAAGACTATCTTGTTTGCTTCAGTTTGCAACTTGATTGCTTAGTCCAGTGCCTGGCACATAGTAAGTGCTTATTAAATTCTTTTTAATCAGCCAATTAATAAATTAATTCATTTTGTGGCACAGCAGAAAGAGCATTGGTTCTAGAACCAGAGAATCTGTGTTCTAATCCCTCTAAGTGACATTAACAGTGTCAACTTAGCATGCCACTTAACTTCCTTGTTCCTCAATTTCCTCAGCCGTTAAATGAAGAGGCTGAAGTAGACTCACAGGAAGTCTTTAGGACCAACTTTGCTCCAATTCTGTTTAACCAGGGCCTCCCTTGAAATACCCTATCTTTTTTTCAGTGTTCTCTGACAGAGTTGTGAACCGATCCAACCATTTTGGAGAGCAATATGGAATTATTCCCAAAGAGTTATTAAACTGCCTATACTCTTTAACCCAGCAATAGCACTAGGTCTATTTCCAAAGATGATTATAGAAAAAGGAAAAGAACCTATATGTCCTTAAATGTTTATAGCAGTTCTCTTTGTGATGGCAAAGAACTGGAAATTGCAGGGATGCCCATCAGTTGGGGAAGGCTGAACAAGTTGTGGTATATATTTGTGATGGAATACTACTGTGTTCTAAGTAATGATGACCTCAATGATCTTAGAAAAATGCAGAAAGACTTTCATGAAAAGAGTGAAATGAGCAGATTCAAGAGAACATTGCATACAGTAACAAGTCTCCGATGATGAGACTTGGCTTATGGACTACCTAAACTGTATTAAAATTCGGCTCCTATTTTGACTCATAGGCAGCACACATGGCTCTTTGAAGAGTTCAAATCCTTGGAAGGCTACCTCTTCCACGTAACCTTCCATGATGGAGCATAGGCTAGGGACAGGCTTACTCTGCACTGCCACATCCCCTCCCAAAACTCCCTTAATTTCCACTTACACATGGGGATCCCATAGTCATT
This sequence comes from Phascolarctos cinereus, assembly GCF_003287225.1. Classification (NCBI taxonomy): domain Eukaryota; kingdom Metazoa; phylum Chordata; class Mammalia; order Diprotodontia; family Phascolarctidae; genus Phascolarctos; species Phascolarctos cinereus. The sequence continues at coordinate 68,606,802 of NW_027556180.1, forward strand.
TCTCTCATTCACTATTTCAAGAACACATTGACCATTGTTAAATAATATAACATTATGATATAATGTAATATAATACAATATAATATAATAGAACATAACATCTTCCCAAAAATATTGGTATGGTTTGCCATTTCCTTCTCTGGCTTAAATGTAGATCCTTATAGGGAAGAAACTATATTGAACCACAGTAGTCATTTACCAAGTAGTATGAATACATTTGTTTAATCCTTTTCCTGGAAACCAGATGTAAGATCATAAATTTAGAGTTAGAAGGTATTTAAGTAGTCATCTAGTTTAGGACCTACCCCCCCAAACACACCACTGAATCCTGCTTACACCTCTGGAGAGACCCCTGAGGCCGGTGGGCCAGGCAGACCCTCCTTTGGCTGGCCTGGACGGGTATTAGCCTGCAAATTTGGAGCCATCCTCACTCCAAATGTTCATATGAACTATTTGTGCCCAGCCTGTCCTAGAGCCTTCACAGCTTATATCAGTCTGATTAGCCACAGTCAGACACACCACTCCAATGGACACTCCAACATGGTGATGTCATTTTGGTCTCTTTAAGAATGAAGGACAACTAATCAAACTCAAATAGAAATAGATCCCTACAGGTTGCATATTGATTTGGAAAACCAGAAATTAACCTTATCTAGGTTTTATTGCATTTTTATTTAATTTTAAAATTATTTTCCGATTACCTTTTAATCAAGTTCAGGCCACACTAGGGAATGTCGCTGGCCACCTCTTTTAGCCCAGGCTGTCGACGTAGTTTCAATGTCTCCAAATCCAGTGCTCTATCCACAGTGCCACACTGAGTCAGGGAGAGAAGGAACAAGCTGGTACTTGGTGCCTGGGAAGAGGATAAGAAGGAGAACTAACTACCTAGAGGGAAAGACCAAAACAGGAACCATCTGGGGGAAAAAAATGACCCAGAGAAAGGTCAGGGGTGCTGAAGATGAAATTTACTGATTTCACAATTTGGAACTGAGCCTGCCTGGATGATGATGGTATTGGTTTTATTTAAAGACAGAGAAAGCTACAGTCATATAAACTCATGATTAAGCACATCTCTGGGTTTAGTCCAGCTATGTGGGTTGGGGCTTGAAAGAAATCAGGCAATTGAAGCATGTGAAGCCAGGCATGAGGACTCACATACACTTTATAAGCTTCAACACACACACACACACACACACACACACACACACACACACATCTGTGTTTACATTTCATAGGATCATAGTTTAGATTTGGAAGGGCCTGAGAGGTCCCCTAGTATTATTTGAAGACTCTGAGTTTGTTTGTGGCAGACTTTCGGGTTCCTTGAGCAAAGAGCATAGGAAAAGGAGGGTAGAATGACCACAGGATCAGATTCTCAGAGATGGCAGGGACCTGAGAGATCCTTCAGTCCAATCCCCTTACTTTACTAATGAAATAAACAGGTTAAGTGATTTGCCTAAGGTCACAACTCAGATATGAACTGTCAGAGTCAGGATTTGAATCTAAGTCCTTCCACTTTAAATTCAGAGTTCCTTCCATTGGGCTATCTGGACAGACCCAACAGCCGAGACTTGGATAAATATGGCTCTGGCCTGGGGCCAACATAAATACAATGGGCCATTTGAAATGTCTGTATCCTGAAGATAGGAATCTGCCTAGCAGGTTGGCTCGTTTTGGTTCACGATTGCTCTCTAGTTAAAGGCCGTTTCTGTTTCAGGGTATATAGTTGTCTTTGGAGTTGGCTAGTTAAATGTTCTTAAGGCACTGAGCGTACCCCATACATAAGCCTCATAGAATTAAATTAGATTTCTGTAACGGCACGCCCAATGGAGGAATTCATTTTATATTTCTCATTTCCTCTTCAAATATATAAAAATGTGTCTGAGTATGTGTCTATTTGCTAGGTCTCTGACCACATAATAGTACAAAATAGATTAACCAATAAAACCCCAAACGTGTAGGGCAATTAATTTATCAAGTCAGATACTGTCAACACTATAACCCCCAAATGGCTTGCTCGTTTTGTGGCTTATTCATTAGGACCCGTGCCTTCTCCTCTTTACCATTCAACTGCTTACTTTTCAGGGCAATAAGTCTGAGTCCAATGGTGATTGAAGGCAAGCATACTTGTGGGTGTGTAACTGAGTGTATTCACTGCTTCCCCAAGCCAGGTACAGACCGGCCTCATTCATTGTGTACCAAAGGAAAGTGAGTGAGGGATAGTCAAGTCAGAACTACAGAATATCTTTAAATAAATATACTTTTATTATTTTTAAGTTGTATGCACTGATTTCAGCATATAGACAAAATTGTTTTAAAACCCATTAGTAGAAGATTCAATCATAATTAGCATTTGCCTACAAGCAATCTGCTAAGATTTGTTCCTTTTAATTAGATTGTGAATGCCACCCTTCCCTCAACCATCTTATTTGCACTAATAATTTTCTTAGATGACTTATGAAGACAGTTTGGTCTAGGCAAAGTTGAACGATTAAAACATCTGAGTGAGCTGGGCTTTAGCATGCCAGTCCCTGGATATTGGATTGCTTGGTCTCAGCTCTGTTTTCTAAACCTTCTCTCACTCCTGGGTAACCTAGAAAAAAAAATCATAGGCACAAAGAGGCTTAACCTTGCTTGCCTCATGGAACTTTGGTGATGTGGTGAAGCTTATGAGCCCCTTGTCAGAACGATTTGTTGCTTATATTCATAATTAAAGGAGATAATAAGAGAAGCCTATAAAGACATATAAAAAAAATAAAGGAGATAATAAATTTCAGTTAGATGTTAGTGAAAATGAAAATGTATTTTTTTTTCCTGCATCCAACTTTTCAGATGGAGTTAGTTCTCTCTAGGAGAATATTGTCTGTTGTAAAGACAAGAGGGCTTTCAAGAGTCCATAAGGAAGCCACTCCTCTCAGAGTCTAGAAGAGATCAGCAAGGGAAGGAGAGTGAGAATGGGAAGGGAAATGGAGTAAAGGAAGGGAAAGGGGAGGGTGAGAGTGGGCAAAACAACCAAGCTGAATTTTAAACCTGTTTCTGCCTGGAACTTGCTGGGTGTCCTCAAGAAAACCACAGGCCCTCTTTCTTTCTCCATTTCCTGATCCTGAACACTGGAATGATAATGATATTAATTTATCTTTTTAGAGTGCTACCAGAAAGGTGATTGTAAAGCAAATTAAAGCAACAGCGGCTTAATCACAGCATCTGGGGGAGGGATGGGTGGGGCAGGTCCCCAGCCTGTGCTTAGTTAAGGCTTTTGGGTAATTAGCTTGGAAACCCAGGTAAGACGGAGCCTGTGCACCTACAGACTGGGGCTGGGTCATTGTTTGCTCTTCTCAAAGGGCGCCATCCCAAAGGTGGGGGAATGTGCTCTGTCAATGGCTTTGTCTGGCTTGGAGGCGAGCCTCATCAGGCCTCCAAAACCAACAAATAACCTTGTCATTTCCCCGAGCCATTCATTCCCCTGGCATGACTCTGGGTCTTTGTTTGTTTGCAGTGACACACACTGTGTGTGCCCAGAGCCTAAGGGCTAGAGGAGGGTGGAGGGAGCTCTGGAGCTGGTACCCCCTCTTTACCCTGCTCCCTCTCCCCGCCTCTGCCCCCACCTGCTTTGACCCCAAGGTCTTTCTCTGGGACACTCATGAGCTGATCCTTTGCTTTCAAGTGCCCCAGAGACTTTTCAGTTTTCTGACCCAGCCTGGCTGCCCTCCCTGTGTCCTCTCTCCTGAATGGGGATGGCAGGGGGTGGTGGCTGTTTTGAAATAAAACCTTTTTCTTTCTTCCTCCTCCCTCCCCTCAAACCACAAGAGAGTTTTGGCTCCATGCCACCTGGGATTTTGATCTGAGATTTGGATCTGTTTTTATTTTCTATAAATAGCTTTAATATTGCAATAGATGGGTGGGGGCTTTAAAAGTTAGATGTCTTTGAGGGTCTGGCTTGGGGGTCGGGTGAGGGGGTGCAGAAAGACTTTGTTTCACTGTAATTAGATCTAAACCTAGGTAGCTAGGGTCTACCCCAGGCCAGTCCCAGGCAAAATTCTAAGGTAGGTGACCTTTAAAATTTGTCTGTGGTCCCTTACCTATCATTGGCACCTGTACTATGTCCCCTTCTTGTCCAGATGTTCTTCAACTAATCCTAAAGAGAGTACTCTGGGGGTTTTAAGGCTTTAGATGAAAAAGACTTAAAGTAGGATCCCTCCCAGGAATATTTAAATTAAAAAAAAAAGATAGGGTGGGTTCAGGGCAGAGGATGCTTTGAAAATGCAAGGAATATAGTTATAAGGGTCAGATGTGCAAGGGGTGGACATTGAGATATTGAGAAGTAGTGGCCCTGCCCTCAATTCAACAAGTTCTACCACTCTGGTCTCTTGGTCAGTCATCTAGCATTTATTAAGTGGGGAGACCAATTAGCAGCCCCATCCACCTACTTATATAAGATGATAGCATTTTAGAGTTGGAAGAAGCTTTTAGAAGTCAGCTAGACAAGTGGTGTCAAACTCAAGTAGAAAGGGGGGGGCAGTAAACTTTAGATAAGGATCCCTGAAGGCTGCATATTGACTTAGAAATTTACACATTAACATTATTTATGTTCTAGTGTATTTTTATTTATTTCATTAAAATTTCCCCGGTTACATTTTAATATGGTTGGGCCACACTTAGGAGAATGGCAGACCATAAGCCAGCTGTGTGATTGAGGCTGAGCCCCTAATTTTATAGGCAAGGAAATAGTAGATCTGGAGATGTTGCCAAGGTCACACAGTGCAGAGCCAGAACTTTAAGCCAGGTTTTTTGACTCTAATGCCACTGCTCTTTAGGACACATTGCTTCCTAATCCAGTCAGTCACCATACAACAGTGTCCTAGAAAATTGTTAGGGGTCATGTCTCTCTTCCCAGAAGACTAAAACAAGCCCAGTAAAAGAAAGAACATCATGAAATCATAGGTGTACTCATTGTGTTCTGGTAAGGGAAAGTGTGTCTTTTCTTCATCTCCTTCAGGTAGATAACTCCATCTTCATGCTTCCTCTCTCTCTCTCTCTCTCTCTCTCTCTCTCTCTCTCTCTCTCTCTCTCACCCCTTACATGAATCCAATTATTGAATCAAGCTCATGGGCTTTTCATTGAGGCACAGAGGGTGACAGGTCAGAAGACAAAATTTCTTTAGTCCTAAAGTTTAGGCTATCAGTGGCAAAAGTATTGGCTTAAGCTGTATTCAAACACACCATTCAGTTTATTCAACAGAGCTTGGCCTTCTCATTTGTTCTGATCAACTAAGTTGATTGGCCAGGTTCAAAGCATTGTGCCAAACCCTGAGGGAGTTACAAAGACAAGTAAAACCCAACCCTTGTCCGTAAGGAGCTTACAGTCTTGGGATGGGGGGGAAGGTGGGGAGAGTGGGATTCAGTTCAATTCAACAATTTTTTTTTGAACTCTGCAATGTTTTAGGCATTAGAGCCCAGGGATACCAAATGAAAGATGAACACAGTCTCTATCCTCAAGAACCTAACCTCAGAAGAGCACAAGAAGAGAAAGGTGGGAGACAGCTCTTCCAGCTCCAGCAATAAAAGGCATCTGAGCAGAGCCAGGGAGGCTTGGGGACTCAGAAACTGAAGCAGCTTCCAGTGGAAGGAGCACTGGTCTAATAATAAGAGATGAGGACTGGTAGGTCATTGGAAAATTATGGATTCTAGGCAAACAGCTAATGAAACAACCAGATGAAGCTAGAGGTTTGGTTTGCTGGGAGAGCAGGAATAGGTCAATGTGCTAAAGTTCATGAAAAGAGTTGAAAGGGAGAGAGTGGGAGAGGTGGAGGGATAGGAGTCTAGGGTCAGAGAAAAATTTGGAAGTTCAAGATCTTGGAACAGGCACACCTTTGTGAACTGGCCAGGTCAAAGTTGTATGATCATACTAGTGTATAGCTAAAGTAGGGTAGAGAAGGGGGAGAGGGTCAATGGAGCTGAGAAGATTAAGGAGCTATATGGACATTTTAATGCACAATCACCAACAAATTCTTTCTTGAGTCGAATCCCAATTTCTTCTCCTGCAATTTGAACTCAGGTTGGTTTAGGCTTCCTCAATCCATTCCATTAACCTTGCCTTTTCATCTTGCACATTCCTCTTCCACAGGTCTCTTTGTCTCATCCCACTTTTCAATATCCCCCAAATACCCTCAAACATCCAGCCAGCTGGCTGTCTTAATTAATAAATTTGGTAGCCAAATATTGGTTCAGTCTGAATTCTGCCTCTTCTCCATCATTGTTCTCTTCTAACTTTCTTTGCTGTTGCTCAGCAGATCCATCAGTGTGTCTTCATGCGGTTTTCTTTCTTTCTTTCTTTTTTGACTAGGCAATGGGGTTAAGTGACTTGCCCAGGGTCACATAGCTAGTAAGTGTTATGTGTCTGAGGCCAGATTTGAACTTACGTCCTCCTGAATCCAGGGCTGGTGCTCTATCCACTGCGCCACCTAGCTGCCCCCTTCATGGGGTTTTCACAGATGTTCCTTTAAGTATAGACCATTTTTCCCCTTGGTTTCCTAGGCTAGAGGTACTTACTTTATAGAAATTATAGAGCAGTATCTCCCCAATTTACTTCAGTGCCATGTTTAGATCTCTGAAAGAAATACAAGAGCATACAGGTGTCTGCCTATAACTGTCATAACCTGACTTATTGATCTTAAGACAAATTTAAGTTAACATGTTCTTATTCTCCTTCCATACCCAACTCCTCCCTCAATGTCAGAACCTCTTGAGCTTTCTCCTTTCTCTTTTCCTGTCGATCTAACTTCTCTCACTGACCTAAACCCCTTTCATAAGAAATACATGGAAGTCTGTGCATAGTGCCGATAATCCTGCAGAAGAGAAGATGTGAAGGGTCACTGCTTCTGGGCCCTGCTTGTGAATATTTGACACCGTGGTTGATTGACCTTTCCTCCTCCTTGGCCATCCATATATGCCCTCACAGCATCATCCTTGGGAATCTGCTGGTTTGGCTAGAGCATGATGTTAATTATCTCCCCAAATGCTACTCACTCACATCTGGGATGATCCATGAGGACTCTCCAGCTGTTTATTTAATGAGAACAGCAAACCCAAACACAGAGCTATGTGGTTACAAAAAGAATTTTAAACAAAGTCCTTGAGCAGCATTCGACCCCTGCCTTCTGTAAACAGGGCCTCTCTGTCATCGTCCTGACTCTTCCCCAGGGGCCAGAGGTATCTGTCTTGAGACATCCTAATCACAGGGTACTGGGCTTCCTCATGGCAAAGGAAACAACCAGAGACCCTGACAATGAAGGGAGGTAGCTGATCTGAGACACGAGACCCCAGAATATGTGATGGGGATTCTTCAGTAGATTCAGCCTCTGAATTTACATTTGATAGGAATGCAGGCAAAATTTCCTCAACACATAGACACTCAGGTCCTTTGGATGGGCACTGACATGGACATCTAGACATAAGCCCAATAATAGTGCTGATATAATGTTGGTGATGACAGCTTATACAAAGCTGATGAAGATAAGCTACATTCAAAGAAGGACATAGAATTACAAAGCCATTTTACATTCATTTTCATCTGATCTTTACAGTATTAGTCCCATCTTATAGATGGGGGACTAAAGTTCAGAGAAGTTAGATGCCTTGCCTATATCTACATAACTTGACTATAGGACAAAGTTCACACCCTTTTAGCCTGACACCTTCCCCTGTGTCATTCTCATCGCCCTCCCATTTTTAAAACATTCTATTTTCTGTACAACTTCCCTCCTCTCCACTTCAAATATAGTTTGACTCCAACTTATCTCCCTTTACCCTTTTTAATTTCAGTCTAGTCTCTCACTGACCCCTGAATGTGATGGGTTTTTTTTTTTAATCTTTCTTGGTTTTTTTTTACCTTTGTTTAGATGTCAACATTCTTCTACTTTCTAGCACCCCATTCTGCCATCATCTTCTCTTTTTCTCTTTTGTTGTTTTTCTGTAGTCGTTCACTTATCTCAGACTCTTTGTGACCCCATGGACCATACATAGCACACCAGGTGCTTCTATCCTCCACTCTCTCCTGAAGTCTGTCCAAGTTCATGTTCATTGTTTCCATGACAGCATCTCTTCATCTCATTCTCTGTTGTCCCCTTATCCTTTTTGTATTCAATCTTTCCCAGCATCAGGGTCTTTTCCAATGAGGCCATCTTCTCATTATGTGGCCAAAGTATTTAAACTTCAGCTTTAGTATTAGACTTTCCAGTGAACAGTGTGAGCTAATTTCTTCAAGTATAGACTTATTTGATATCTTCGCTGTCCAAGGATTCTCAAGTCTTCTCCAGAAAGTGTCAATTCTTTGGTGCTTTCTTTTTGGTCCAACTCTCACAGCCATACATTGCTACTGGGAAAACCATAGCTCTGACTATACAGATCTTGGTCAGAAAGGTGATGTCTCTGCTTTTTAGTATGTTGTCCAGTTCTACCACAGCTTACCTTCCAAAGAGCAAGTGTCTTTTATTTTCATGACTGCAGTCACCATCTGCAGTGATCTTTGAACCTTAGAATACAAAATCTGACACTGCTTCCATTTCTTCTCCCTCCATTTGCCAGGAAGTGATGGAACCAGTTGCCAAAGTCTTAGTTTTTTGTATGTTAAACTTCAAGTCAGCTTTTACACTCCCCTCTTTTACACTCATCAAGAGGCATCAATTCCTTTTCACTTTCTGCCATCAGAGTGGTATCATCTTCATATCTGAGATTGCTGATATTTCTACTGGCAACTTTAATTCTGGCTTTTGATTCATCCAGCCTGGCATTTTGCATGATGTACTCTACGTATAAGTTAAATAAAAAAGATGACAACATACAGCCTTATTGTACTCCTTTTCCAATTTTAAGCCAATCAGTTGTTCCATGTTTGGTTCTAACTATTGTTTCTTGCCCATGTATGGACTCCTCAGAAGACAACTAAGATGATCTGGTACTCTCATCTTTTTGAGGACTTGCCACATTTTGTTGTGATCCACATAGTCAAAGTCTTTAGTGTGGGCAATGAAGCATGAGTAGATGTTTTTCTGAACTCCTTTGCTTTCTCCATAATCCAGTGAATGTTGGCAATTTGGTCTCTAGTTCCTCTGACTCTTTGAAAACCAGCCTGCTTTTGTGGTAATTCTCAGTTCACATATTAGTGAAGCCTTACTAGCAGTATGTTAAGCATAAGCTTGCTGGCATATGAAATAAGCACAATTGTTCAGTAATTTGAACATTCCTTGGCATTTTCCTTCTTTAGGACTGGGATGTAAACTGGTCTTTTCCAATCCAGCAACCACTGTTGAGTTTTCCAAATTTGCTAACGCATTTAATGCAGCACTTTAACAGCATCATCTTTCAGGATTTTAAATAGCTCAGCTGGAATTCCATCACCTCCACTAGCCTTATTGTTAGCAATGCTTCCTAAACCACACTTGACTTCATTCTCCAGGATATCTGGCTCTAGATCAGTAACCACACCATTATAATTATTGGTGAGGTTAAGATCTTTCTTGTATAGTTCTTTTATTTCTTCCTACCTCTTCATAATTTCTTCTTTTTCCCTATTTTTCAGTTTTTTTTTTTCTTGGCCCAACAGAAGCCCCATGTTCATCACAAAACTTTCTAGACCAGTCTAGTCCACAGTTATCTTGACAGTGACTGTATAACTCAATGATGACAAAAGGAGTGTTTGTATGTTAAAGAACAGAATGCCTTCTCTTAATAGGGTTACTGCTATAATTTCCAATGAGGCAGCACAAGGTAGTGGATGCCTCAGATCATTACCAGTTGTGAGATCCTGGGTAAGTCATTAAGCTTCTCTGAGACTCAGTTTCCATGTATAAAATGAGGATAACAATAGCTTCTATGTTATCCAGGTTTAAGCATGAAATGGGATAAAGCTTTCACACTTTGCAAATCTTAAAGCAGTATATATATATATATATATGTGTGTGTGTGTGTGTGTGTGTACTTAAAGCAGTATACAAACGCACACGCACACACACATACATACACATATATATATATGTGAGATATTATTCCTATTACCTCACAGGGTTGCTCTAAGTATCAAGTAAGATAATGAGTATAAAGTACTTCGCAAACCTCAGAGCAACATATCAATGTGAGTTATTATTAAATGGAAGAATCTTTCCAGGGTTGCTTGATTGTGAGCTTCTGAAATTAAGAGAACTCCTTGTGAATCCTTTCTTCCTCTTAACAAATACTAGAAGGGACTTTATCCAGTTCTCATCCATATAACAATTTAGCAGCCTAGCTTTTCCCATTCAATAAATGATTTGCTACTTTCCTCCTGTCTCCTGCTCTTCCTCTGCCAGGGTTTAGTTTTATTCAATCTTATTTTTTTTTAGCAAGAAGTTTCTAAAAAGAGATACATGAGCTTTTAAAATAATTTACAACTATATTGGAATAGAATTGGTTTCCTTTATAATCCTGCATATATTATTTTATGCCTTTAAGAGCATTATTTTGAGAAGGGATCCATAGGCTTCACCAGAGTGCCAGAGGAGTCCATCACATAGAAAATGGTGTGTGATGCTCAGTAATGATGGCAAACTAGTCTACTTTTTAGACAATGGAAGAACTAAATGGTCCTTTAGATGTGAGCATACCTCATTTTTAAAGACAAGGAAACTTAAGTGGCAGAAAGGGGGCTTAGCCGTAGTCATACAATCTTGGAAACTATCCCTTTCAAATGGCTGAAAAGCCCATCCATGATCTTGGGTTGACCCCTTAGGAACTGTCATGGGCTGGGGATTGTTCCACAGAGGTGCCCCTTCCTCCCCCCACCCCATATAGCCTTGTGGAACCTTGTAACACTGAGACTGATGAGAAGCCCGAAGTCAAGTGAGATTCTATTTATACTGGCTGATTCTAGGGAAACCCTTACTATAGGGAAACATTAACTCTTTGGTAGAGCTCAGCATGGGAAAGCTAGCATTAAATTGGTAGCTAGCTGTCTTTGAGTTTTTGAAGAATGATGAGGTAAGAGGATTAGACAGTGGTCAGCCTCAGAGGGGAGAATTAGAAACAAGGGCTGAAAAGGTTTAACATACGTTGAAACAGATTTTCCAATAATTTGGAATGGGCTGCTTTGGAAGATGGAAGGTTCCCCTTCATTGAAAGGTTTTCGAGGACAAATTAGGTGACCATTTGCCAGGTATGCTACAAAAGGATTTTTTCCCCCAAAATGGATTAGCCTGAATAGCTGTTGATGCCTCTTCCAACTCTGAAGTTCTAGGAGGCTGTGAATTCTTCTATTGGGAAAGAGAAAAGTATAATTAATATGACAATCCAAGCAGACTTGGGTTGAACATTACACCCCATGTGCCTTCCCTCTGCCTTCCATCATTTAAAAAAAGTTCTGTTTTATATACATCCCTTTGAGGACTAACTCTGAACCATTAGAAAACCCTGAAAAACCCCTATAATTTGTGCTGACCTAAGTGAAGAGATGACTTCTTGTGGCCATTTAGTTTCAACTTTCGTGGCCAGATGTAGTTACAACAGATGTCTGGCAGTTTGAGGAGCAGCACAACTTTGCCCAAAGTGACTTAAAGTGACAAGCCTTGTTTGTGTCTGCTCAAGGAGTGGTCCTTAAGAAAAAAAAACTAGGAAGTCAAAGTAAATTTTCAATGGTTCTTTCCCCTGTAATAATCCTTCAAGAAGCATAGCAACCCAAGATTGGGCAGTGCCCCAGAATGCCCCAGAGATCTCTTCATTTCTCCACCCTAACCTCTCCCACCTCCATCCTCTCTCTCTTTACCTGACTTTGCTTTCCAGTCCCATTCCTTTAGGACATGGAGCTGGGTTGAGAAACTAATCCTGGCTAACATTAGCCAGATGATTTGTTTCTAGAACACTTTAGCCCTTGAGTATGAATTCAAATTCTGACAGATATCTAGCTGGGGCATTTGGATATGTGACTGTGACCCCCTCATTGCTGGGAAGCCAGGCTCATCCATGTGTATGGTCTTAATGTTTCTGTAAATGAGGATTCAAATGTTTTGTGACTCTCAAGCATTTGATTCATTTGTGTTATTATTGTGATATTTTCTGATTTAGGATGTAAGGAGAGATGGTAAAGGCCATTTACCACATGCTCTCTTTGGGAACCATACCTCCCAGAAGCCTGTGCATGGAACTCAGCAACTTGTGGCACATCCAATTTGAAAGGAGGATGTCTCTCAGTAGGAAAACAAGTCAGGCTTGAGTCTGGGCAGTAGTTCTGGAAAGGAAGACAAGGAAGAAGTAGTGGCTGGGAACTGGCTCCAACACCTTGTTTGTTTCATTGCCGTGCCAGAAAGCAACAATGCTCCCTATGAAACTCACTGGTTCCTATGCTGGCCAACTGCCATAAGTACCTGTGACCTGTAATGCTGTTCTGTAAGGCTCCACACTCCTCCTTCTGCTGTTATAGAGGAGTGTGGAATATCCTGTTATGGATGATAATGGATTATGCTCCTGCTGTATGGTGGCAGTTACAAGAGAAGCCCAGAGTAGTGAGTCAGAGCCAAGACCAGAGCTCCCCATCACAGCACATGTCTGAGGATGTGGGTAGCTTTGGGAAATGGGTAGTGTGAGCATTTGCTGATTGATGAGATTTGTGATTTACCTTGAATTATAGTTTAAAATAACACTGTGTCTGAATTACCATGGAGATAGAGATGCTTTTCCAAAGTCCATCAACCACTGATGCTATGAGACTGAGGTTCTAGGACTGTTTGTAGAAAATAGTAGAAGAAAGGAGGCAAAGTAGCTGGGTCAAGAGGTAGAGAGTTGAAAGTTCATCCTCTGTCTTGATACCAGATTGACTCTCTAGAATCAATCTGCTTCTCACCACAAAGACTCTAGCATGGTTGTTCACTGGCTACTGGGTATCTTCTGCTGGAGAAGCAGGTGAGGTTTCTTACTAAGGTGAAAAACTGATGAAGATTGAGTGAGAAATAATTAGTGACACCAATCCTCCTCTTCACTCTTGCCTCTGAGTTGGGATCTAACCGTACAATTCTAGGATCCCATCATCCTCTATCATGTGAGGAACATACAAAGCAGGAAAAGCCACTCCTGTTTCTGCAGTCATGTACTTCTTATATTGACTGCTATTATCTCCAACACATGAGACCTCTCTGTCCTTTCACCATCCCCTCCCATGGGACTGTATTCTTTATTCCCCTTTATGTAAAAGGAATTAGAAGCTACTAACCACTATTTCATGTTTGATTCTAACTATAGAGGTTTGGGGGAGAAACAATCTGGATGAAGGCAGGGGATAAGGCAGCAGGGTAAAGATGGCAGAGTGCCTTGTCTGTAACATTCCATAGACAGCTCAAAGTGATAATCAGGAGAAGCCATAAGCAGAGATTTTTTTTTCATGAGATAGCTGAGGTTAAGTGACTTGCCCAGAGTCAGATAGCTAGTGAGTATTATGTGTCTGAGGCCATATTTGAACTCAGGTCCTCCTGACTCCAGGGCCGGTGCTTTATCCACTGTACCACCTACCTGCTAGCAGGGATTTCTAACTTAAAAGTAGATTAACGAGAAAACTTGTGTTACTGGTAGAAGACAGCTCTTACCAGCCTGCCCAGGATGAAGAAGGAAAGAAAGGAGTGCCTTTCTGGAATCCTTTACTGGTGTATGTGGAGATCCCTTCCTGGACCTCCCTCCCCTTTCAGCAGAAGCTTATTGGTGAGTGAAGCTATCTGCAGATTGAGACTCCTTTCATTTGCCTCACTCACTTATTTCTGTCCATCATCAGAATTTATGTACATATTTATATACACATACATACACACACATAGTTCACATACATATGCATATATGTGTGAATACATAAAATATACTTAAAATGTAAGCATATGTACCCATATGTATATACATGTATATACATATAGACATATTATATGTCTATATGTATATACATGTATATACATATAGACATATTATATGTCTATATATGTCTACATGTATATATCTCTATATGTATATATATGCATACATATACACAGATACATATACACACATACACACAAAGATACATACCTATGCAGACATACATACACACATGCATACATGCATGTGTGTATACGTACATGTGTCCATGTTTACATATATATCCTTTTATTGCTCTTCCACAAGAGCAGGTAATTATTATTTCATGACATGTGGAATGTCCCATTCTGCTTTATTATCTAACAAAACAGTGCATTATTAAGCTATTAAAGCTTAAATCTGCACTAAGATTTCTGGGAGACTGTTACATGTAGGGGCTTGTCTAGCACTTCTGGGGTGTATGGGGTGCTTAGGGAGGACTAGCACCTCTTCTGTGATGGCTTGCTGAGCCATTTTCAGGGATGCTCATCCACCTTGGAACCTGTGGTTCCAAATGCTGCATGCACAGTGGCCACACCCTGGTAGAACCATCTCACCGCAGGGGCTAAGCCAGATTGAGGGGCATGCCTGTTGGTGAGGTAGGGGGTATTTACTCCAAGCATGTGAAGACATCCCTCCCTGCTGGTGGAACAAGCAGATGAGCACAGTTTGTTCCGATGGCCACGAAGGAGGCTGAAGCAGGCACTGTGGAGCCCTTAGAGCTCAGTCAAACCCCGAAGATGCCAAGGTCATCCATTGCATCCTGGGTCATCGCCAGTCATCCTGACTTTTGTCTTGCCACTGGATTTCAATGGCTTCTGAAGAGACAGTGAGGCTGACATCTTTGTGCAACTCCATCTCCCTTCAATCCAACTCATGGGCAAATCAATACATTGGTCCTGTCTGGAAATGAAGGACAAACAACAGCAGCAGCATTACTGACACCATGAATTTAGAGATTTGGCCAGACTGAACCGACCTGAGGCCTAACCTCCTCCACATTTTCTGGGCCATAAAAGACTGCTAACTTCCTAAAATGAATCTTTTTTTGGTAGTTGCTGTAAAGGGCCCTCTTCTGATATTGGCCAGCATTGAGAGCCAAAGGGCTGGTTATTTGTGGTCCTCTGTAAATTGCACAGCTCCCCGGGACAGACATGGCCCCAAAGGTCCTGATTCTAGTGGGGAAAGAGAGAAACTTCAGCTCATACAGGAACAGAAGACCTGGGTTTAGTTCCAACACTGCTATTTCATACCTGTGTGACCTTGGACAAATCATTTAACCTCTCTTGGCCTGTAAAATGAGGAGGTTGCACCTCTGTGGCTCCTTCCAGCCCTAAATCTATGATCCAATAATTCGGGTTCCATATCAAGACATATAAATTCATCAAAGAGGTGAATCTACTTGGGTTTAATTTAAATTCTGGTTCAGACTTAAACCAGGACAAAGCCCTAGGATTCTCTCTTCTCCTACTGTTTCACCGCCTTTTCCCTGCCCTTCTCCTTCTCCCCCGCCCCACAAGTTCCTCAGTCCTTTACTCCTCTGGGGCAAAGTCTTCAAGACATCGGGAAGACCTTGTCAGATCAGCACTCCCAGGCTACTGCATTTATTATGAAGACCTTCTTAAGCAGCTAATAAAATATGGAAAGTCTTCAGGAGAGAACTGTCCACCTTTATTCCAGGCTGTTAAATGAGCAGGGTCAAGATCTGCCTTGCCAGAGTGTAGAGGAATGTTAGGAGGGTCTCACTGCTTGCCAGAGGAAGTTGGAGATGGGGGCATCCCATTCGTGCTCTGGTGAAGGCCTTAGCTTCAACCCCTCTCCATTGTGGTTACTATCTGATCCAAGTTGTGAAATCCCATAAGATGCCCTGCAATATTCCGTGATTCTATCAGCATTGTGCTGAACTGTCCATACTGCTGGTTGCCATGCTGTTTCTTGCACAAAAAACTCCATCTCCCACCTCCTGGCTTTGTCACAGGCTGTTTCCCAGGTCTGGGATGCTCTCCCTTCTCACCATTGCCCCTTAGAATCTCTCTCTTTCTTTATGACTCAGCTCAAATGTTGCCTTCTGCAAGAGGATGAGTTTCCCCCAGCTTGGTTATTACCCATGCGCACACACACACACACACACACACACACACGTATGTATACATGTAAACATGTATGTATATTAATGTACCTGTGTGTGCACACATTCATGTGCACAGGTCTGTGTGTTTATACATATAGGTGGCTGTGTGTGTCCGTGTGTGTGTGTGTGTGTGTGTGTGTGTGTGTGTGTATGTTTATACATACATGTGGAAGTCTTCCTGCCTTCAGGCCTAAATTAGGTCCTAGTACTACCCAATTCTCATCCTTTTATAAGAGGATACTGGGAAGTCAATCAACTCACCTTTACTGAATCCTTACTGCGTGCTCTTAAATCCTAGGATAACTTTTACTACCTTCAGCATTTTGCCAAGGCTGACCCCTTTTACTTTGTGTATCTATGTCTTCAGAAATATGTAGTTAAGGAGAGATCTGCCTTACAGCTAAGCAGAAACTATGAAAGAGGAAGAACAGAGAGCCTATGAGGAGAGGCAAAAGGAATTACAGTTTACCCTGGAGATGAGGAAATGAGAGTAGAAGGCAGTGCTAGAGAACACAAGATTCCAATCTATAAATCTGTGGCAGGATGCCCAAGGATGTTGGTCAATTATTTTCTAACTCAAGAGAACAGGAAATGGATTCAAATTGCAGCAACAGGGAGTTCAGGTAGATTGGATGTTTGCTGTCATTTCATAGCAAGGGAAGGCTACCCTCTACAGACTGATCATTTCTTCCTAGGCACTATCCTTATAATTCACATAGCTGCCACCAAGTTAATTTTGGTTCTTAGATAAGGAAGTGTGGACTAACCATGGAGATTTTTCTTGGGCATGGGCAACTGAGTCTCCTAGAATCTTTTTCCACTCTAAATTTTTTCTTTATAAAACAAACTCTTTGTTTCTTTAAAAAGAAGCAGTGTGCTATAATGGTTGGAGTGCTGGAGTTGGGATCAAGAAGAACTGGGTTCAAGTCCTGCCTCAGACACTTGCTAGTTATGTGACCCTGGGCAAATTCCTTAAAACTCTCTCCAGCTCAGTTTCCTCATCTGTAACATGGGGATAATATTAGCACCATTTTCACAGGGCTGTTGTAAGGAACAAATGAAATAATATATGTAAAGTGGTTATCAACCTTAAATGTTATTTGTGGTTGTTGTAATTATTATTATTTATGAAACAAACTATTACCTTTTAAGAATCAGTGCTAGACTTGGAATCAAGAAGACATGTTCAAATCTTGCCTCTTGATACTTACTATGCAACCCTGGATAAGTTAATTAATCATTCAGAGGCTTGGGAAATGAGTCCTTAGGAAGTCTGTGATCTCTGTTGGTGGAAAGCATTTTCCACATTAAGGAAATACTAGATCAAATGAAATATTCATAAAGCACTTAGCATAGAGTCTGGCACATAGAAGGTACTATAGAAATGGTAGTTATTATTTTTAGATCTTTATTATTCATCTATTACAGTTAACAGTCATGAATATCAACTACTCATTATAATTTAAGAACTCTAAAGGAAACATATAGTTTAGAAAAAGAGATCAAGAGGCAGCTAGGTGGCACAGTGGATAGAGGACTGGCCCTGAAGTCAGGAGGACCTGAGTTCAAATCTGGCCTCAGACCAAACAGTTGACACTTACTAGCTGCATGACCCTGGGCAAGTCACTTAACCCCAATTGCCTAAAAAAAAAAAAAGAGAGAGAGAGAGAGATCAAGAAATAAAGACATCTAAGTACATTCAGTGTGTAAAATACAATGGGACCTTCATAACTAAATTTAAATTGTAATTAGTCTTTCTTTAATTTGATTCAGTTTCTGCCTTAGAGATTGAGTAACTAGTTTATCCTTATTAATTGCAGACAGTAAAATACTTCTTAAGACTTTTACACAGTTCCAGGTTTGACCAGTACTTTGGGGGCATCAGGCAGTCTGCTTTAGTGATTTTACCCTGATGTTTAAAAATCTGTTGTTATTCTGGGTTGTGGGTGGTGAAAGAATATGGTAAGTAAATGCCAGAATTTAGGGTAATATGCAGGTTAGAGATAACGTTAAAAATTTCCTTAGGAAAGGGATGCATAGTTACTGTGAGTCCCTAGCCAAAGCTGAGGTCTGAGTTAGGACAATCTGGAGGGTATTTTGCAAGGTTCAATGGGAAGGCCAGGGTTCAGTTTTCAGGGTGAAGGGGTCAGAAGTTAGTATTCCAGAGGCCTTAACTAAGCAGCAATATAGTATATAAATTAGGGATGGGTTCAAGGATGTGTTAGAAGTAAAGGTCAGACAAAGGCACCATCAACAGCGTCCAAAACAAATAGATGGTATTTTAATACAATAATTATAAGTTTATGACCATTGTTATTAGGACAAGCATTGTCTTTCTCTTGCGTGTCAAAAAGGCTTCATAGATACGGTGCTATTACCTAGAGTTATAACAGGGATCCTTTCTTGTTTCAAAATAATCCTTATAGAGAGAAACCACTATTTGTCTTCTGAATACTCCTTTCTCATTCTAACTTTCTCCCCATTTTATTTGCATAAGCAGACATGTTTTATCTGCTCCTCAGCTATTATGCAAGAAGGGCTTGGAATTAGATGGAGACCAGAGTTCAAATCTTACTTCTGGATAATCATGGGTGACTTCATTTTTATGAGTGTCAATTTCTACATATTATCTATATTTCAGCCCTTCCAGAGCTGTGTTGAAGATTAGACAATGCTATGTATGTAAAGTACTTTGCAAACCTTAATGCACTACATAAATGTCAAGTCCTTTTGTGATGGCTTGTTTTCAACTAGTAAACAGACTGTCGAGCTCATATATGCTTAGAGGCAGGAGAATATCATGTACTGTCTCTGGGTCTACATAAACTCCTGTGATTGTCTCTGTATAAAAATCAAAGGCTTTTCTGGCCCAATTCCCTGTCCTTTGAACCTACCTTTGTTGTAAAAAGGCTTTGTATAGGTTTGTCTATGAATTATCCAGCAGGCTTCCAGCTCCTTCCAACTTTGCATCTTAAAGAGGTTAAGTCTTTACTGCTCAGTACCTGGCACAAAGTAGACAATAAATGTTTATTGATTGATTGATTGCACATTTTAAAAGAAATTGGAACATAGTTTTTTTTTATTACTTTTAATGAAAAAGACCAGAATACTTTATTTTATCCATCTATTTTCATAATATGTTGGGAATCCAAGAGCACTTGTGTGTCCATAGGTATCCTACTTCACAGATTAGCTCCAAGAGATGTTACAACAGAGAACAAAATATGAACTGCTGGAAAGTTCTTTAATTCAGCAATTGTGGAGAATTTTAATGAAAAAACAGACTAAGTCATTAGTTTACCCATGTCGTGGGAGAAAAGTTAGTCATCCACAAAGCTACATCACCTTGGATTGCTAACTTTTCCAGAATAATTTGAAACAAATATAATATAATGTTGTCCTTACAAAGAGCCTCAGCTGACAATATAATAGAATTCTGAGGTAGGTGACTGAAGTTCCACAGATGAATGTGTCCACGGAGATCATGGAGAATTGAAATCATTAGATCTGCACAGAGGTTTTGGCAATTGTGAACTTTTTCAGAGGAAAAGAGGCTGAACTATGTGACCTTTTGAAGTCTTCTCTTTTGATTTAAATTCTTTGCCCATTTATCCCACCCAAAGTCCAAGCCTAGGTAACTGGATGGTAAGACATGGGACTCACCTTGCAGGCATTGCTAAGGTCAGACACTATTACTTCCTGTTGGCTACAGGTTCCAGGGCTCAGGCTCTAGGAAAAAGGCATTCAGAGCTCATTTCTGGGCCAGCATTCTTAGCCTCTGCTGCTCTGTAGCCAGCTTTTTGACATTCTCCATGAAGAATGTGGTCAATCTGGGCGAGGAAAGGAGAGGGTGGTGGTGGCGAGAAACCTGCTGAGGAGTTCCAGGTCACCCAATAATTCTCTTTTTTCAGACTCTCCCCTCCATCACCCTGAAAATGCTGATGAACTTGGCCCCACAGAACACAGAAGACTTCTGTTTCTGGAGACTGTAGGGTAAACATTAAGGACGTGGAACGGATGGCATAAGAGACCCATTAAGGCCCAGAATAAAACTCATCGAGGATTTGGAATCCACCTGACAGGAAATTAACTTTTGCATTTGGGGTGGTTTTGGGGTTTTCTTTCACTCTTTCAGCTCCCTCCCTCCCTTTCTCTCACCTGGTTATATTGACCATGGATATAATGGAAAGAGCCCTTTTACTGGATACAGGAGACTTGGGTTCAAATCCCAGTGCTGCCACTTACTAGTTCTGTGATTATGTTATTTAACCCTCCTAAAGTCTTGGTTTCTTCATCTCAAAAATGGAGGTGATAATAAAAGTTGCACTATCTATCTCACAGGGTTGTTGCGAGGAAACTGACTTCAAGTGTTAGACGAATGTAAGTAGTGATGACATTGATGATAATAGAGGTGGGGAGGAAGGTGGGCACAATAATATGGGGCAGCTAGGTTGTATAGAGAATAGAGCTCTGGGCCTGGAATCAGGAAGGGTTGAGTTCAAATCTGGCCTCAGACACTTGCCAGCAGTGTGACCCTGGGCAAGTCTCTTGACCTGACTACTTCAGTTTCCTCAGCTGTAAAATGGAGGTAGTAATAGCATTGTTGTGAGGATCGAATGAGATAATATCTATAAAGTGATTTACATAGTGCTTGGCACATAAAAGGTGAGATATAAGTATTAGCTATTACTATTATGTGATAGTTCAGGCATGGGTGAAGGGCAGAGTTCGTAGAGTAAAGGAGATTAAAGTCAACTGGACTTTTGGACTGAATTTCCAAAGCCAAAGAGATAGGAAGTGAGAGAAAGAAGGTTGGGATTTCTGACCAACATTTTTTCCTCTATAGTCAATTAATATCTCTTCTACATAGGCTTGATTCTCTAGTCACCAATTAGTCATGAACTCCAGGAAGGAAAAGTTAATTCAGTGTGTGCTAGGTTTATGATTTTCTACAACTTTTATCAGCTTCTGGCAGAAGGAGGGAGAGGGAGAGGGAATTAGTGTAATATTCTGATTCCTTTGGCATCATTTCCCAATAAACAACAGGTCTACAAAGGAGCCAGACTATAGCCTATCTTCCATGAGCTGCTTCAAACCTGTAGTTATACTCTGGGAAACAAGTCTGTTTTCCCTAGGCTATCTGGTTACAGCCTTTCAAAAATGAGCAGCCTCATTATCAATAGTGTTTCAGATTCTCTGGCATACTTTTCTGAAAGCATCAGCTGTCCAGGATTGGCAAAAGCTCTAGGACAGATGCATTCTTTCTGCTTGTCATCTCCTCCCACAGGCTCCATGCCACCATCCAAACCCAGGGACCCTGCTTGGTATATGTGAACATCAAGGCTCAACTTCTTTGGGGTGTAGAATAGAACAGCATGGGGGACATAGGGAGAGGCTGCTGAATTTTATTTCTTGGAGATCTTGAAGAAAGGGTGAAATATTTATTATTTTTATACAGTGAGGTCTGTTATCTTTTATTTGTTGACATTCTCTCCCAGTTTTATTCCATAGGCCTCATCTCTTCAAAGAGATTTATAAACTCCTAATGACAAGGATTATGTCATCAGCTCCTTCTGTATCTCCCATGGTGCCTAGCACAGTGCTAGACATGCAGAATGAGGATTATCAAATGCTTGTGGAATGAACAAATGACACACAAGTGTCTAGACTGGGGAATGGACCATCCCAAATGGAGGCAAGGGAATGGATGGATGAGGTGATATCTGGAAGGGTTGTGCCAGGCTGAGGATGCTCACATTCTTATCTCTAATGGGAGCTTTTCTCCAGCAATGATAAACATTTACTGAGTGGCTGTTATAGTAGGGCATTACGTGTTAGATACTAGGGATGCCTAGAAGTATAAGATGTGGGTGGGGCTTGGTCTAGATTACTAAGTGGGGCGTTGGAATGGACATCAGTATGATCTATGCATGAAAGAAATCACCACTCTAACATTCCCAACAAGTGGTCACTCAGTTTCTACTTAAAAGCTTCCATGGAGGGGGAACCCATTACTTTTTTTTTAAATTAAATTTTATTTTCAAATGAAGATTTGCCTTCTCTCCTTCCCACTTCTTTCCTTACCTCCTCACTGGAAAAAAAAACAGGAAAAATAATCCTTCCTGATATAAACATATATAGTCAAACAAAACAAATTCCTGCATTGGCCATGTGCAGAAAAATGTCTTAATCTGCCCTCTGGGTCTGGGAGATGGACAGCAGTTTTCATTATTAGTCCTCTGGTATTGTGGTTGGTCAATGAAACCCATCACTTTTTGAGGTGGACCATTTAACTTTGGGAAGCTCAGTGTGGAGATATTAAAAAAAAAACAAATAAAGAAGACTTTTGAGCACTGAGATTAGAAAGTGTAAAGTTCATCAGAAAGAATCTCAGGCCCTTACTCAGATCCTAACTCTTTTAACTTATCAGTAGTTTTTAAAAGCCTGGGTATGGAATTTTCAAACCAACAATCCACGTAAAGCAAGAAATGAAAAGGAAAAAGAAGGATGCTAGCAGACAAAGGTTGATAGAAATGGGAAATGACAATTCTTATTCTGATAGCAAAAGAGAAGACAAAACTCAAAAAACATACCAAGCTAGAGTCATTTAGTCCAGGGTAAAACAGTTCTACCCACCTTGGTCAGTTTATATGGCATTAATGTATTTCACCGCAATAAAATCACTAAGTTCATATTAATGATCTAAGTCATTCAGAAAGGTTGAATTGTTTCATAGTCTCTATTTAAAAAATATGTAATGCATTTTAGAAAGATTTCCATTAAAAATGCTTAAACTCAAAAAAATGCTTTGGTAAATATTTTTGGGGAGGGAAACATGGAGGGTATAGACCTTAGCAATGCAGAAAACTCTTCTACCAATTCTATTCCATTCATTGCAATTTAAAAAAAAATATTTATTAAGTGTCTACTATGTGTAAGCCCATATCAGATACAAGAGATACAAAGATTAGCCATAAGGATTCCATACAGCTTAGCTTTAATTGTGTAACATTACCTATCTATCTATCTATCTATCTAGATACACACATATGTTAGGTGACATATGAATTTTATAAAAATAAACAATTCACATTTCATAGGATGGAGGGCTGGGGCTGTCTCCTAGCAAAAATATTCAGAAAATAGAGTCAGAACCAACTGACAGAATGTCAGAGGTCTGCTGGGTCTCACGAGTTGGGAGTCTACTCAGTCGTGTTTAAACAACTTATGGTGACCCAAAATAGACTTCCTGGGAGAAGAGATTTATAAGGGATATCAATGAAGTTTCCAGCAACTAAGGAAACTATTAAACTCTGACTCAGAGTTCCCAGGCAAATCTCAGGCCTGAGCTAAGGAGAAAAAGATGAATTTTGGTCATTCATCAAAACTCCACCTAAGCTATGAATTTTCAGGCATTTAGATAAAAAAAGTATTAGTGAAAAGTGAACTTCCATATGCGTCTATTGGTCATTGTTTCTGTTGACAGGGCAGAAGGATAAAAGGTGGTTTTATTTCTCCCTGAGAATTCCCTGAAGATTTAGAAGTTTTGAGTAGTTTATAGCTCACCCACCACTTCTCCTCTTCCACCAGCACCTCAGTCTCCTTTAACAGTCTGCTTTTCAGGAATAGCATGGTGGAATAGAGCGGACTCCACCATTGGGAGTGTTTGGCGTTGGGCTCAAAACTTGAACTGAAGATGTAAGTTCAAATCTTGACCAAGTTAATTTGTTTCTCTGGGTCTCATTTTTCTCATCTGAAAAATGAGGAGGTTAGACTAGATGGTCTCTAATTTCACTTCCATCTCTAAATCTATGGTCCCATGGTCCTATGATCCTACACTTTCTGAGATCCTTTCCGGCTTCATAACTTATACATCCCATGATTTCCCCCAGGAAGCCTTTTAAGACTTTTCTCTTTGACACTACCCTTCCTGGAGCTATAACCACACTAGAGTATTTGAAGTTATAATAGACTTTAGAGATAAAAGCATTCAGCCTATGTTGTTATCTGGTGGGCTATGTGGTGTGTTACAGTAGTCAAAAACATTAATTCTAAAATAAGATTCTAAGGCAATCAAGAGGTATACTCTAATTAATGAGAGATGTGCATTTCTATTAACTTATGATGAATTAATAATAATTTTAACTTTAACATTAACTTATGATAAATGAGTGCTAATTTATCATAAGTTAATAGAAATGCACATCTCTCAGCAATTAATCCATTAGCTCTCAGAGCTCAAACTTTTGCTCATCTCTTCATTTCTCAAATCCTCTAGTCTCATAAGTTTAAATAAACATTAGTATGCCTGGCAATATAGTTTATCAATCAATATCATACAAACAATGCAAAGACAAATTTAAATATTTCAATAATATATCATAATGAGATAGATCACAGCCAAAGTCACCTCAACCAACAACAATATCTGCTTATTCCTCATCTCTGGAAATGCATTCTTATCATTTAGCTCTCAAGATGACAGTCAACATTTCTCAGGAATTTTCTGGATGGAGATTTAAACTGATTTTCCTCAGGACATATTTCTTCACTTTTTCTCAAGTATTACAATTAACTTATTCAGTCTTTTGGAAAAGAAATTCACTTAGTTCTTTTTCTCTACACCAGACACACACTTAGCAGCCCTGAGAACTTATGGTCCACTCTCCCAACATTCTATTCTCCTTTAAAGACATAGTAGCAGTATCTATAGAATGTGGGAAGGGCTCTTGAAGCTGCCACATTCTTTGATTCTTATTGCTCCCTGTCTTCCAAATGTGCTAGTTCCTAGAGAGGGATCGAGGAAGATGGTGAACAGCTGACTAGTCAGTATTGCCACTGGCTGTCCTTGTGTATTTGAAGAACAAGGACTTTGTTATGTCATCAATAAAAGGAGTGAGGAAAGAGGAGAACCCATTTATTATCCTCCCATGTTCCCCCATGTCTTGCCACTGGTTGACTGAGTTTCCCATGAACATCAGGTGAAGAAATCCACAAAAATCATCACTGATTGGTAAGATGGTGATGATAGCTGACTTAGCAATAGCCTTCATTTTTTATGTCTTTATACATCCCAAAACTATTTCTGGGGACTTATTAATGTAACATTTCTTTTTTTTTTTTTGGCTTTTAGGCAATTGGGGTTAAGTGACTTGCCCAAGGTCACACAGCTAGTAAGTGTCAAGTGTTGGGTCTGAGGTCGGATTTGAACTCAGGTCCTCCTGACTTGGCCGGTGCTTTATCCACTGCGTCACCTAGCTGCCCCTTAATGTAACATTTCTACGTAAGGCTCTGCCCTTTTTTTAATTTTTGGTAGATACAATTGTATCCACCAAACTTGCTTTTATTCAATTGTATTGTTTTTACTTTTATGTTCTCTGTGTAAAGATGAGGGTCAATTGAATCCATCAACCATCCTCAACCAATCTCAGCCCATCTAAAGTAACTAAAAATATGCGGATACTTTTCTCAGGTGACAGCTGTTGTACTGTAATCAATCAAATAATCAAAGGCATTAAATTAAATAAGTAAAGTCCTTAATCAAATTGGAAGGGATAAGAGACATTGGGATTAGTTGAGGAGACTCGGTCAGACCCTGTGGGATTTGGATAAAACAGTAGACCAGTTCAGAACCCAGAGATGCTGCCCTAGGAGACACAGAAGTGTGGGCTGATGCCCTGTGAGGGAATCACTTAGGGAGAAAGGGAGGAGAAAAACCTTCCTTCTCTTTCACTGTCCCTTCTATCTCCTTCCTCTTGTCAAGAAAGATCTTGACAACTTCAAAAGATCCAGAAGATGTGGACATCTCATTTGTGTTCCAGCAATCTCCTCAGAATAGAAACAGCTGGGGGCAGTGTTTGCATCATAAGTCAAGGACAAATCTAACTCATTAAGGAAAGATGGTTTAGGACTTACAAGAAGCCCAGGAGAAATCTACACTTTGCCTGTGGGGAACTTCATGAACACTTCACGAAGGCAGAAAAGAACTTTTATCCAACTAAGAGATGTGAGTTTACCCTTTGCCATGTTTTCTCTAAGCTTGAGTCCACTTTCCCCTAATTATATGTATGTGTGAGACTTTATGCCCCAGACTTTTGAGGGAATGTTTTGTACCAACTGTTCTGACTTTATCACCTTCATAAATATCAGTTCTAAAACCTAATTAAGTCTGTCTGGCTAATTTATATCAAGGACCGTCATTTGGGGAAACACTTTTATGGGGACTTGTGAGTTATATTACTAGAGAAAACCTCCTAAATGCTCATGATTTCCCCCAAGCATTTGTCTCTGTCTGTCTGTCTGTCTCTCTGCCTGTCTCTGTCTGTCTGTCTCTTTCTGTCTCTGTCTGTCTCACAGGTTGTGAGTTGGAATTCAAGTAATATTTCTTAAAGAAGAATTGAAATGTCAAGAAAAGTAGAAGTCTGATAAACATTAAGAACTTTTTCTCTAATACAGTCCTCTGATAATTGGCTTACTGTTACATGCAGGGAGTGGGAGAAAGGTACAAGTTTTTATTAAGTATCTACTATTTGCCAGGCACTGTGTCAAGCACTCTACAAATATTATCTCATCTGAGATCATGACAACATGGACATTGCCCTGGATGCTTGAAGGCTATGACAGTGGGCAAAAAGTCAATTAACTTCACTGGGCCTCAGTTTCCCCATCTGTAAAATGAGAGTTTCTCTAGATTATGAGTTCTTAAACTGAGGTCTATAAACTTAAAAAATAACAATATTTCAATACAATTTTTTTTTGTGATCCTTCCCCCCCCCCCTTCATTTAAAAATGCCATTTTGAATAGAGTTCTATAGGCTTTACCACTCTGCCAAAGGATCCATGCCATAGAAAAGGTTAGGGATCCCTGGACTAGATTATGTCTAAAGCCCTTCCAGCTCTAAATCTTGTGATCCTGCTAACCTATAAAGGTTTGAGTGTGGGCCCATGGGTTGAAATTGCATCTGTTTTCCAAGGACCAACCTATCTAAACTTGAATAGGCCTGTCCCAGTCTGCGGCAGCTGCTTTTACAGACCTTGGGATTTCCACAGAAGAAGCAGACTAGTCATTGATGCCAAGTGCATTAGACCTTTATTTAACAGCTCTCAATCATACAAGGAAAGGCTTATGGCTAAACCTGAGACAGCTAGGGTCCAGGAAAGGAAGCAAGGATAAAACCGGATCACAGTAAGCAGAAGGGCCAGGATACAACCCAATCTTCTGAGGAGACAGAGCACATCTATGTCTCAGTCAGTGGAGAAGGAGTCTGGCCCTTGAGTGAGATGAGCTTCAGGCTGTGGTGGGAAGAAGGAACTTTTCTCCCCTACACTGGAACCTAGGCTATACCAGATTCTTGTCACCTCTCCCAGTCTGATAGACACACATGGGTCATTTATCACAACTGTGCTCAGATGAAAGGGGGTCAGGGATTTTCTACAAAGGGATGGATTCTTGCTCAGGCACCTCTGAATGGTGGAGGAGAAGAAGTTTAGAGGTTTTGGGGTGCTGCTGGACCCCCAAGAACACGGTACTGGGCCCTGCCTGAAAGAATTCAACTCAAATCTTCTTCCAGCCACAGGAAAAGTTTATTAGTGATAAATCATATAGGCCGGGTAATGAGGGCATGAGAAAGGCTCAGCCTTCGGGCCTTAAGAGATTCTCAGCATCTGTATGGGGGCCAGGGTAGATCTTATATACTAAAGTAACTTTGGGTGGCCAGAGGAGGATCTGGGTGAGAATTCAATTGGATTGTCTAAGAGATTGAATAGACAATTGAAGGAACTGAAAGGCATCTGAATGAGATTAAAAAGGTGGGGCTAGGGCTTTCAAAGGGAGATAAGGGGAGTTGACAAGGGGAGTTGACAAGTCGATAAGGAACCTAAAATGGGAGCCAGATTCTTTTTAGGGCAGGGAAAAACGTGCATCTGAATAAGATTAAAAAGTAAGGCTAAGGCTTTCAAAGGGAGATGAAGGCAAATGGGAGTCAGATTCCCTTTGGGGCAAGGGGTGAAGACCTAGGCTTGGGCCATACCCCATCAGAGGCTAGGGTTGTAGTGTCCACTCTGAGAAAAGCAATAGAACTGGAAGGGACCTTAGAGACCTGTGGTTCAAGCCTTTTATCTTAAGAAACCAAGGCACAGAAAAGTTAGATCATTTGGCCAAGGCAGCTGGGTGGTGTAGTAGGTAGAACTTTAGCTGTGAGGTCAAATCTAGCCTCAGGTACTTATTGGCAGTGACTTTAACCTCTGTCTGCCTCAGTTTCTTCAACTGTAAAATGGGCATAACAACACCTACCTCACAGGGTTGTTGTGGGGATCAAATGAGATAATATTTATAAAGTGCCTGGCACATAGTAGGTGCTTAATGAATACTTATTCCCTTCCCTTTCCAAGGTCACGGGTCGTAAGGAGTAGAGCTGAGTTTTGGTCGCCTATTCTCTGTTCATAGGTCTACTGCTCTTTTCATCATACCCTGCTGCCTCAGATCTTTTTTAGTATTGTGACATATAAAAAGTTTGAGAGACATAATTTCTGGGTAATTAATCATTTTATTAATTATGCTAGCATATAATAATAAAAGGGGTAAGTGACGCTCTCAAATGCCAAAGATCCCTCATGGAATCCCCTTGACTCTTGGAAACCCTTAGAAGAGTGAGTGTTCTGGGAGTGGCGATCTGATCGACTCTGATTGATTAACAAATAATGAATATTATAATGAGAGGTGGACCTGTTCTAATGAGGGGCTGGGGGACCTGACTTTGACCATGCACTGAGTGCTTTTCTTATGTAACCAAAGAGAAAGTGGATGAGCTTTTGAAAAGAGTGGCCAGGCTTTCCTTCCCTCCTCCTTGACTCACACTTTACTTCCAAACCACTCCCAGCTTTGGCCAACCTAATTAAAGAATTTTTCCTCACCCAAACCTGAGTAGAACACAATGGGCTTCCCCACCTGGGTGGGGTCTGAACAAGATTGAAGAGAAAGTTAATCTAATCATTATCAGCAACATCTTTCAGATTCTGGCTTGGTATAGTAGGGAATAAGGTTTCCGAGGATAAATCCTGTCTCTCCCCAATATTAATTAGTTATTTAATAAATATTTTTCTCACTATTAAAGGAATTGATAATGATTTTTTTTTCATTAAGTGAAGAGGGGGGAGTAAAGAAGGGGAGCCACAAGAGAAGAAGCTTATTCTTACTTTGAACCTTCTCTCTCTTCCAGAATACGGCAGCACCCAGGAAATAAATCTTATTTATTTATTCTAGAGATCTTGGAGCATAAATCTAGAGATGTCTCGCCAGGGTACAACCGTTAGCAAGGTAACAGAGGTGAGAGAGTGGAGTGTCAGGCAGGGAGGAGGGAACGAAAGTCTGGCCACTCTTTTCAAAAGCTAATCCACCTTTTCTTTGGTTACATAACAAACACCCAGTGTAACCCTTCCCCTGTAAAATGAAGCAGGCCAGAATGGATCCTTGCACAAGGCAATAATTCCCGGGATTGGAATGCCAGCAACATCCTTGCATAGAAAGTTTATGCTTATATCCTGCCCATTCTGCTTTAATGAAAAATGTAAAATATTTTAAAACAAACTTTCATTAATGGTCCAGGATTCATCTCCCCTTGGCCATTTTTTTCTTCTTTAAACATCCTGAGCTCTATAAAATCGCCTGGGTTTTATGTCTTGTGATGTCAAGCTGTTTGCTTCACTCACATGGTTTTTGGGTACTGTTCCTCTGACAGCCTGCTTTATGGGATGGCATTTGAGGCTGAGAGACAGCTAAAGGCATAGGCCTGGTTTATTTATGTTAATAGTCTATCAGCATTCCTCTTGTTTTCTTGGCTGGGTTATCTTCCACGATAATTTCTTTCTGAACTGACTGTTTCCCTTAGAGGGTTGAAGTCCCTCATTCACATATTGTCCATCAGTCACAGAGGGTTTGGTGGGTGCCTAGACCACCTAAGATGGATTCATTCATGTGGAAGATGTTAAGGTCATGATTCTAGAATACTGGAGAATCAAAGTGTGTATGGGCATTCTGTGTTGGCCTATCATGTGGTTGAAAGCAGCCTTTTCCATTGGCTGAGTGGCCAAAAAGGACCGTTTCTTTAAAATGGCCTGACTTGGCATGTGAGGTGCTCTGCTGCATTTTGTCTGGGGGTGAAAAACTCCTTCACCTATACCACATGGTAAGGGGACAATGCCCTATGGCTCCCTCTTTTTCTTGACCCCTTAAGTCACATAGCCCTGAGAAGTAGTCTTGGGTCTTTGAACTTTTCATTCATTCTTTTCCATTTTAGATACAGAGAGTAGAGTACCCTAACTTGCCTGGAAGCACGAGCCAGGGGAATCTGAAAATGAAGGTATTTGGGCCAGGTATTGCAGCCACCTCGGGAGAAGCTGGCACAGCAAACTTTGGACTTGAACTTGGTGGGACTGATGCTTTATAGAAACTGTGCTAAATTGTGAGCCTGATCCACTTCCTTCTCATAGACCACATCGTATAAGGGACATTATACCTCTGAGATGCTGGGGGAAATGTTTTTACCCATATACAGACATACATATACACATATTATACACACACACATCTGTTCTTGCTACATCTTTGACCTGCAATGTGGGTCCATGAACTGTAGCTGTAGGTGGGCAGCATGTTTCACTGAGTCCTCAGCAATTGTGGTGGATCGTTTTGTTAATGAGAGTTCCTAAGGCTTTCAAACTTGTTTGTCTTTACAATATTGTTATTGTGTAATTTATTCTTGTTCTGTTCACTGCACTTTGAATCAGTTCGTATAAGTCTTCCCAGGTTCCTCTGAAATTCTCCCTTTCATAACTTCTTACAACACAATAGTATTCCATTGCATTCAGGTAGTACAACTTGTTCAGCCAGTCCACAACTGATAGACACCCCCTCAGTTTCCAATTCTTTGCCACCATGAAAAGAGTCAGTATGCATAATTGTATACATATGGGTCTTCTTCCTTCTTTCTTTGATTTCTTTGGGTGTATAGATCTAGTAGCAGCATTGCTGGGTCATCATCTTTATCAAACATTTATTAATCATCTACAATGCACAAGACTCTGTCCTGGGTTCTAGGAATGTTCTTTAAGTTTCCAAAATGAATGAATGCATGAATGAGTGAAAAGTTATTTTTAAAGTGCTTGTTAATCAGTCTTTTCAGTCATGTTTGACTCTTTGTGACCCCATTTGAGGTTTTCTTGGCAAAGGTAAATGATTTGCTTTTAAAATGCCTACTCTGTGCCAAGCCACTATATTAGGAGGGAAAATACAAAAACAGAATAGTTCCTACCATTAAGGAGCTTGTATTCTTATTTTTTAGGCAACTGGGGTTAAGTGACTTGCCTAGGGTCACACAAAGCTAGTAAGTGTGAAGCGTTTGGTCTGAGGCCAAATTTGAACTCAGGTCTTCCTGACTTCAGGGCTGGTGCTGTATCCACCGCACCACCTAGCTGCCCCAAGGAGCTTATACTCTAATGGGAAAGACCATACCTATAGGGAAATGGTGGCCCAAGAAGGATATTTTCATCAAAAAAGATATAAATATGGTGGGTGCAATAAGAGAACAGTCTGTTGACCTTCCCTTTCCAGAGCCAATGGGAGTGTTGGTTTGGACAGTTTTCAGAGGAAAAGGTGGAAAGTGGTGGGCCAAAAATAAATGACAGATGCATGGTGTCAGGGTGGAAAATATCTGGTGTGAAGATGAGGACAAACAGTCCACTGGAGTTCAGGGGTCAGTGTCTTAATTCCTCTAGGGCATGGCCTTTTATAGTCTGTTTTGGAGAGTGAAGCCTCAGGAACAACAGCGGGACAGAAAATATCCAGGAAATTAAAGAAAGGTTCATAGCCCAAGGGGATTCAGAGCTGAGTAGGCCAGCTCCTCCCAGACATAGTGTCTGTTGATTCAGGGTGGGGCAGCAGCAACATCTAAGTATAGGGCACCTTTCTCAATCACTCAGTGATCACTCAAACTAATAGATTGTGTTTCCAGCACAAGAATGAAAAAAATACATAAAATAAAAACTAAAATGAAATTGAAGCAGATTATCCAGATGTTCTCAAGTATCCATGATATTCAGCACATTGACTGAAAATAATGAAATTTCATGTCCTACTGAGACATGTATCCAAGAAGTGATAGACTTGTCAACTCTGATGGCTGCTACTAGCTTTTGGTGATGCACCTGGGTACAAATGATGCTACCACACAGAATCTAGAACATACACATGTATGAATGTATATACGTACATATGTGTATGTTTATATATACTCATGTGTGTGCATGTGTGTTGTGATACACCCTTGTAGGTGTGTATATGTGTTCTGTATTTGTATGTATATATACACAAACACACAAATGCACATGCACACGTATACAATATACACAAAGACATATGTCCTTCTATGTGTCTATATGTTCCATATAAATAAATGTGCATATATACACAAATATATCCATTTGCACATACATTATATCCTATGTTTGGTGTTCAAAGTCCTTCATAACCTAGCCCCTCCTCACCCTACCTTTTCAGTTTCCTTACCACCTTACTTCCCACCTTCATTCCAATGACATTCCTTAATATTCCACAAGCAAAACATGTCATCTCTTGACTCCAGATGTTTTCTCTGGCTATCTCCCATGCCTAGAATGCCCTCCCTCCTCATTTCTGCCTGTTGGCTTTCTTGAATTTTCATCTAAAATCCCATTTTCAATAGGAAGTCTTTCAAAACCACTCTTAATTCTAGTACCTTCACTTGAATTATTTTCTATTTATCCAATATAAAATAAATAAATAAATTAAGCTTATTTGCACACATTTGTTTGCCTGTTGTCTCCTCCATTAGATTGTGAGCCCTTTGAGGGTAGACTGTCTTTTGCCTCTTTTTGTATCCCTAGTGTTTAGCATGGTGCCTGGCACATAACAGACACATAATAAAAGTTTATTGATTGACTGCATAGGAGTAGTTGTGTTTATCTGTACATATGTATATATGCATATATAGATATGTATGTATGTAACATATACCTTTTACACGTATTTGCACATACACACATGCGTCATGTGCAGGCATATATACATACCATGTAGATGTGTGTATATGTGTTAAAGTATATTTGTATGTATATGTATATATACACATACACATCTACACACACCTACATATGTATATATCAATATGTATGCATATAATACATATGTTTTACATGTATTTGTACATATACACATGTGTCATGTGCAGGCATATATACATACCATGTAGATGTGTGCATATGTGTTAAAGTGTATTTATACATTTGTATGTGTATGTGTATATACACATACACATCTACACACACCTATATATGCATATATATATTCTACAAATCTATTTAAAACGGATTTAAATTGAAAAGGGTGGGGGAAGAAGAAAACATATCTACCAGAGCAGACATTATTGATAGTAACTACAGTATATGGGGAAAAAATAGCAGTAGAGATGACCAGGAACTTAACAGGAAAATAAAGCCTAAAAAGGAGCCAAGAATAAAACCAATGACCTTATTTGTCTCTATAAAAATGTACAGAACATTGGCAACAAGCAAGGTGAACTAGAAGCCCTAGAGAAAAGAAGGTAATTTTCCTTTAACATGTATCACTGAGACTTGGAGTCATGGGAGCCATGGCTCTGGAAAGTTAAATTTTGTTAAAGGAAGATGTGGTTGAATATCATTGAATATTGACATGGCACAATCATGTGAAAAAGGAACAAAGAGCCAGTTTGGGGAAAGCATTGTAGAGAACATTTAGGTGGTGGTCAACAGAAGGAGAAACAATAGAAACAAAAGTCATTATCATGAGAATATACTACAGCCCACTTGGATAAAGAAGTGAATGTGAGCGGTTAGAAAATTGATCACAAACCTGTCCCAGAGGCAAAATATAGTACGAATGGAATAACTTATGGGAACATCTGTGGGAGCTCTCTCTCTCTCTTTCTGACAAAAACAGAGCATTTAATACATTTTTGTTTTCCTTAAAGATAATTTCATCCTTCACAAGGGTCACCTAACTCTAACAATGATGAACTGGTTGCTGAAGTTAAAGTGATGGGAACTAGGTGACAGGAAGGAGAGAAGTTGCCATTTCATCTTAGAATTTCTTATAGGATAAGACGAAAGCCTGACATATATCTGAGATTTTAGGAGATCAAGTTTCCAAAGGGAAAATCTTTCAAAGTGTCAACCCAAAGAGAAAAGAAAGAGCAGGAAAGATCTAATGGCCTAAATTCTAGAAGTCTGTTCAGGAAGAATGGGAAGCTTTCAAGAATTAAATTCTAGCAAAACAAATAGAATAAATTCCAGTGAGGAGGAAAAGGGAGAGTTGTCTATAGAGACCTATGTAGAAGGACAAAGATTTTAATTTTTTATAAAAGATGTGTATAGATGGCAGGAATTGGGATGAATATAAGTGTCATGGTCCTGTAAGAAATATCAGGAACTCAGAAACTCAGAATGAGATAAGACTAGCAAGGAATGTGGAAGATAACAGAGGGGATTTTAAGCTTTATTGGACAAAAAAAAAAGAGGGGGATTAGAGCACCTGCTCAAGGTAAATGAGATGATAATGATGGATACTGCACAAAAAGGGCAGAAATATTCAGCTTATATATTGCTGCTTTTTTTCCACCAAGGAGAATGATTTGTACATTGGAAAGAATAGAATGAAAATGGTGAACATGGAGGTGGAATCCAAAACATGTGAGGAAATAAGAGAGCACAGAGTTGCTGCTGATGAATTCAAGTTACTTGCCAAAAAGGAAGAAAAATCTTATGGTATTGAAAGAACTGGTAGAAAGGATTGTTGAACCATGGTTCATCATGGAAAATAGGAAAGAAGTTACAAGATTCTTGCTCCAATTTAAAAAAAAATTTTTTATTAATTTATTTTGATTTATTAACAATCCATAAGCTTTTGAGTTTTAAATTTTTCTCCTCCTCCTTCCCTCTCCACGATGGTGCCCAATCTGATATAGGCTATACATATACATTCCTATTAAACATATTTTCACATTGGTGATGTTGTAAGGAAAAATTAGTACCAATAGGAGGAGCCACCAGTAAGAGGAAGCAAAACAAAACAGAAGAAGAAAAAGTAGCAAATAGTATGCTTCAATCTACATTCAAACTCCACATAGATGTGGATAACATTTTCAATCATGAGACCCTTGGTGATGTCTTAGATCTTTGCATTGCTGAAAAGGGCAAGTCTATCAACGTTAGTCATTGTATAATGTGGCTGTTACTGTGTACAGTGTTCTGCTGGTTCTGCTCACTTCACTCAGCATCAGTCCAGACAAGTCTTTCCAGGTTTTTCTGATGTCTACCTGCTCATCATTTCTTATAGCACAATAGTATTCCATTATATTCATATACTACAACTTGTTCAGCTGTTCCCCAGTTGATGGGCCAGTTTTTTTTAAAAGGACAAAGTAAGGAGCCTATCAAATATAGAGCCACTGAGGTTGATGTTTCCTGGAAAAATTCTAGAGTGCATTATTAAAAGGGTAATGAACATTTAGAACAGGAAGTAGGGATTAAAAAGCCCTCCTAGTATAGCTTCCTGAATGAATGGATGGATGAATGAATAATAATAATTAATTATTAAGTACTTACTATGTACCAAGCACTCTGCTTAGTGTTGCAGATAAACAGAAAAAGAAAATGAAACAGTTTTTGTATTCAAGGAGCTTGCATTCTAATTGTAGGAGGCATCCCATTTAAAAGAGTCTAGCTGCAGAGCAAAGGCCTGGAAATCCTAAGCATTCTGTGCAGGGCCCAGGTGTCCTTAAGGATAGGTCAATAATAGATCATGGCAGACTAAGCCCATTTTTTTCCCTACAGGGTTATAAGACTTTTCGTTCAGAGGAGTGCTGCTTACAAAGTTTACATAGGTTTTAAAAATTTTTTTATTTATTCATTATTTATTTATTTATTTATTTATTTAACAAAGCGCTTGACAAAATCATTCAGAATAACCTTATGGACAAGGTACAGTGAGGTAGGTTAGATCAGAGGTGTCAAAAGTGAGGCCTAACAGTGGCATTCAGGTATGGCCTGAATCAGATTAAAATGTAATTGGGAAAAGTTTAACTAACAAAATAAATAAAAAATACAATACAAGGTAGATAACATTGATTTTTGACTTTCTCGGTCTATATCAAACTTTCTGGGACATTTCTATCTGATTCTGATATAACTGGACTAGGTGATAATACAATTAGGTGGATTATGAAATGATTGAATAATCAGACACAAATAGTTATCATTAATGGCTCAATTTTAACTTAGAACATATCCAGTGGAGTAACCCAAGGATCTGTGTTGGCCCTGTGTTATGAATTTTTATTAATTACTTGGATAAAGAAATAGAAGGCATACTTATCAAATTAAAAGATGACACAATATTGAGAATGGTCACTAACATGCAGGATGACTAAGTCAGGATTCAAAAATATCTTAATAGGCTAGAATATTATTTTGGAGCTAATAGAAGGAAACACAATAAGGATGGATGTAATCTTATATCTGGTTTTAAAAATTAGCTTCACAATTACAAATTGGAAGATGGGAGATGTCAGTGGTATGATGCGGCAGCCAAAAGAACTAATGAAATCATAGATTGCCTTTCGAAAGGTTTAATATGCAGAGCACAGAAGCTGAGAGTCATAAAGTCACACAATTTCTAAGCTGGAACTTAGAAACTTCTCCTCTCCCATAACATTAAAGCATGGATGACCACTCTTTGGGAAGGTTGTAGAGAGGATTCTTATTCCAATTTGGGTCAGATTTGATAGCTTCTTTGACAGTCCCTTCTAAGTTGGAGGTTCTGGGATTTTGATGTGTTTCTCTAAGTATTTGGCTGAAATTTTCATTTTTGATTCAAATGGTTTATATTATGAGAAACTGACACAGAAACTCTAAGAGCAAGATAATGCTTATTTCCTTTAAACTTAGTCTGGTAATTTTGAGGTATTGGGCTAATGAATCCAACAGGAAATATTTATTAAGTGTCTGTTATGTTTCTGGATCATGGACTCAAACATTCAGGAATTATAACAAACTATTAGCATCCCTTGAACTTCATTCTCTCTTTTATTTCTCACCATGATCTCTACCTCTAACCCCCTAAGCCAAAGGGCTTATTCATCATGTATGTATACATGTACACATTAAAGTGAGTTTCAAGTATAGTCATTTGTTTCAGAGGATTTGAGAATTTTTCAATAGTCCTTGAGATAACTGATGATTCCCTGGGGTATTACAAGTCTTGGGCTGATAATCACTGGTCTCTGAGGATGTGCGAGGTCTTCCATATGAATTAATTGGAGATTTTTATCCCAGTTATAGTAGATAACAATGGACCTTGGCCAAGTGGGCCCACATGGTTGTAGAGAGTAAGAATCAAATCATCTGAAAAAAAAAACCACAACAAAACTCTGTTTTCCATGATTAACTCATAAAGCACTAGAGCTTACCAATACCACTGCTCCATGTGGCAAAAATACATTAAAAACATCTGTAAAGATAGGTATGATCTGGTGGTTGTTCAAAAACAAATATAAAGATTGGGGAACATTTTGCTTAGAGACTAATGTGGCCCCACACATCTGCCATATTTTAATAGAACTAGTTTCATAGGCACCAGCATCAATTTAGAAAAGTGGTTGGGTTATAAAAATAGATTTCTGTCTCCATAGTACATGACTGTAATGTACTTGGCTAATGTCCATGCTGCTATAATGTGTTAAAATCAGATTAATATAGGCAATAAAAAGAAAGTTTTAGGCCTTTTTCTAGTGATCTTTATAAAATTGATTTTTACAGATTTATCTTGCTGATATAAATAATATCAGAAAGGAGTGTCAGAGAACCTGTTAGCAAGAGAGGTATTTTATTCAACATTGATTTTTTTATTTTAATAATTCTCAATCAAATTAAACTACCATAAAGGTTTAGCATGTCCAGTTGAATTCCAGAACAGCCATCCACAGGCAGTGGAAAGCAATGACACCATCTCCAGGTCTGAAGTTGATTCACCATTTTACCTGGTCAAGTGTGGAAATTAGTATTCATTGGTACTAGTAGAAACTAGTACTGGATCCCCAGAAGGACAGTAACTTACCAAGTGAAGTTTATTATGTTCAAATCATCTATGTAGGTACTAGGGAAAGTACAAAGAAGTACAAGCTATGGTCTCTGTCCTCATGGAGTTTTTTCCCCTGCCCTCAAGGAGGTTACATTTTAATGAAGGAGAAAATGTGCAAATTATAAGTATGTATATTATGCATAAAGAGAAGGAAGATTACCTTAGAATTTTTTTTTTCAATTTAGTAGGGGGCAGGTCCATATTTTCCTTATTTCATGTAGAAAAAATGAGGCAGACTTTTTTTGTTTTTATCTTTCATGCAATGGCCAAAGTGATTTTCCTAAAGCACAAACATGACCATATCACTCTCCTTAAACTCTGATGGTTTCCTATCACCTCCATATCCAACATTAACTCCTTGCTTTGGCATTTAAATCCCTTCATTATCTGACCACAATTTACCTTTCCAATCTTCTTGGTACTACACAGGTCCCATGCAGCCTGTGGTCCAAAGTGACCTTATTGTTTCCCATAGAAATGCTCTCTGCCCTCACCCTGAACTTTCGGCTTCTCTGGCTTCCTTCAAGACTCTGCTGAAATCTAACCTAATGCTAGTGGTCTCTTCCAATCTGTCTCCTCCTCTTTCACTGCTATTGCCTTCCCTTTGAAATTACCCTCCTGTTTTTATGGTACGTATCTTATATGTACATAGTGTTCATACTGCTCAGCTTGTATATGAAGCCTTTCCAGGTAAGTAAGACCTGCTTGTCCTTGTATTTTTGCTGACAAAAACTTTGAGAACCTCTTCTAGTATCCCCTCCATGCTATGATGAGGCATCAACCCAGAGCTTTGGAAGAGGAAATTGTCTGCATTGGGTGGAATGATGCAGAGCTCCCAACAGTGTGAGGTTGGGAGATCTCATCATCCTGATGACTTCTGATTTCATCCAGGTCACCTTGGCCATAAAAACCACTAACTAGAAAGATTGGATCAAGAATCTGAGTGGACACTTGGAGCAAAGGACTGAATAAAAGTTATTTTATGTAATGAAATTGATTTGTGGAGATGCAAATGTAAAGAAATTTAATTGTATTCATGTTTAATGTTATTGCTAATAAAACACTGATTATTTGCTTAAAGTACTCAGCAGTCTTTTTGTTTTCACTCACCTTTAAGCCATTTGCCTTGAGACTCTCAAGTCAGGCTAGGCTCTCCTGCCTTCTCTTCCTTTTCCATTTCATTGACTACTTTTCCATTGCACTCCTCCATTTCCAGAGTTCAGGATCCTTCTGATAGTTACTGTTTTTCCTTTTTCTTGTTATAGTCCCCTTTTCCTCCTGGTTCTCATAGTTCCTTTTCATGAAGTCTGACTCTCCTTTTCCTTCTTCACCTCCTCCCATCACTAGAGCACAAATTCCCACACCTGGGACCCATGGCTCTGAGAGGTGGGATTTAACCTTATCTTGACCAGAATCAGGCTATCTTGCCACTTGTAGTCATTTCCAAATCATATTGGTCAGCACTCTCAACACCAGAACTGAGTCTCTGCCCCCGGGGCCCCTACCTTTCCAACTCTAGCCTCCCTAGTGCCCTGGCATAGGAATGCCCAGCATGCCATGTCCACATCAGAGTAGGTGCTGTGCTCTATGAGCAAAGCAGAATTGCAATAGCACAAAATATATGTGAGATGCACAAATTTAGAGCCTTCTCCATTCCAAACGTTCATATGGACTATTTGTGCCTGACCTGTGGTAGAATCTTCTGAGCTTGTGTTGTTCTGATCAGCCACAGTTGGACACACTATACCTTGACCCCAACATAGGAACGTCATTTTGGTCCTCTTCAAGAATGAAGGACAACAACTAACAAATCAGTATGTAGCTTTTCCTCCATTAGGTCTGTAAGCAATTTGAGGACTATACTCAGCATTGAATACAGTGACAGATACATCATAAGCATTTAATATGCTTTTATATTTATTCATTCTATCATCACACCTCCCAAGCATTATCTATATGAACCTTCACCCAGCTGTTGATTTCTACCCCCTTACTATCCTGGGCATATTACCTGTAGAGCTATAGAACAGAACACAGACATCAAACATGTAGCTCCCGATGCTCCCCAGTGTATCATGAACAAGATTAAAATGTAATTGGGAGATATTTAAAACAAAATAAATGAAAATATAATAGAACATAGATAATGTTTAATATGTGGTTTTATAAGTCAGTATGTGACCTGCAGAGATCTTGATGCGTGATTTACTGACCCTGTTTCTGTGAGTTTGCCACTATTGGCATAGAGTACCAATGTCAACTTAATGTACTCTTGAATTTTAAATATCATTAAAAAAAGACTTCCTATTTACATCTTAAAATACATACACACATACACAATCTCACAGAATTACAGCATACTAGTATTGTAAGGGATTTTTAATATTTGTCTGATCTAATCCTTTCATAAGGAAACTGAGGCCCTGGTAGGTGAATAAAGGTAAAGCATTCTTTAGTAACTACCATATGGTACTAAGTGGACCACATCTTTTGGGTCTTGCAGCATCCTTCTCCTTGAAAGCTGAATAGACAGGAGACACAGATTTTCAAGAAGACTTCATTCCCATCCTTCTAGGCTTCTATGCCCCATCACTATGGACCCCCTTCTGACCTCTCAGTCAATCTAGAAATTAGGTTTGCTAGACACGTAGAGCAAAGGAAAGAAAAACACCTAACGGTCAGTTCATTGCTCAATGCACTTCCTGACAACGGAGCCCCTAACATCCTCATCTCCCAGCTCATAAACTCTCCTGTAAAAACTGAAAAGTGTGAATTTACAGGGCTGAGAGAGAAGCCAGGAGATGAAACAGCCATCACGCAAATGGACCAAGCATACTGATGGAGCAAGATGGTACGGCCTTGCCAATTCTCCCTCAATAAAATACTTTTTTCTACTTCATTATTTCCCAACTTCCTGTTTTCTCACATAAATTTTCTCCCAGGCACAACTGAGGGAAAAGAAGGGAAAAAAAAGCAAAACAAAAACAAAAACACAATCCCTAGATTTGCCTTATGGCAAAGAGGTAAGGAGGCCTAGAACCCTGGGTCTTTCACGCCCTGTTTGGCCTTTGTTCTCCCAAACCTTTTCACTGTTTCCCTTTTCCTGACCTTCAGAAGGCTTGCTAGCATGGCTTGAACAAAGAACTCTGCCAAAAATATGATAAGCACCAGGCTGTGATTTACGACTCATCAGGGAATACTTGCTACTGGGTTAGTTTTCCCAAAATAGGTAGAGGCGATACTGATGGAATAGTGCCAACCAGCAGGCAAACAAGGACAGAGAGATAGGCTGATAAGGATGGTCTCCATCACTATGCCTTTATGCTCAGAGCCTGGCAGCACAAAAGAAAGAAAGTGGCCTACGAACAGAAGAACTTCCTCTCGTGTGAAGCCTATAGATTGTTTGGAATTTTTTTAGTTATTTCATGTGTGTACCTGGATGGTATGGTGGACAGAGTGCTGGGGATAGAGGCATGAAGATATCGATAAGTATAGATATGTAGATGTCAATATTTACTCATCTATACTCCTTTTATAATGGCAAAGAACTGGAAACTAATGGAGTGCCCATCAAATGAAGAATGGTTGAACAAATTATGGTATAAGAATATAACAGTCTACTATTGTGCCATAGGAAATGATGAGAGAAACAGTTTTAAAGAAACCTAGGAAGAACAGTAAGGACTGATACATGCTGAATTAAGCAGAATCACAAGAACAGTTTATAGGACAACAATAACACTGTAAAAAAAAACCAAACAAACCCATCACTTTGAAAGACTTAAGTACTCTGATTAACCTAGTGATAAACATTGATCTCAGAGGACCAATGATGAGTCATACTATTCATTTCTAGACAGAGGGGTGATGGGCATTTTAATAGAATATTGAATTGAACTTAATAAAATATTTTAGATATGACCAATGTACCTGTTTTTCTTGAATATATGTGTGTGTGTGTGTATGTGTGTGTGTATGTATATTTGTCATAAGGAGTCTGCCTTTTTTTTCCCCAATGGAGGGGAATAACAAAGAAAGAAAACCAGATTTTTGTTAAGTGAAAAATAAAATATATTTTAAAAATATATGAGTTGGACTCGCAACTTTTGAGATTTCTTCTAACTTCAAAAATCTTTGAGTAGATCAATCATTAATTCGACAAATAATGATTGAGTGTCCATTATGGGCAAGGCATTAGGGAAGATATACAAAGATAAATAACATAGATTTTCCAGGCCAAATGAGCTTAAAGTTTAACTATAATATTAGACAATATGTATTAGAGTATGGGACAGTAGCAGAGGAGTGAGAAGTCAGAACCATAAATTTAGAGCTGGAAATAAACTGAAAGGTCATTGGAGTGTAGATTTAGAACTGGACAAAATCTTAAAAACTATTGAGTCCCTCCCCTCCCCCACCCCTTCCTCAGCCATTTTACACTTAATTCCAATTCACTCACATGTCATGGAATCACCTCCTTCATGTCATGGTCCTCTTCGAGGACAAAAAGCAAGCAACAGATGAGGAAAGTAAGGCAGAGAATAAGCAAGATGTCATTCAGCTAACAAGAGGCTGAGGCAATATTTTAACTTGGGCTTTTCTTATTTTAAGCCCAGTATTCTATCTGCTCTTCCACCCTCGCTAACTCTCATCTAGTTCAGTCCTCTCATTTATATAGATAAGGAATCCAAGAATGAGAGAGTTTAAATAAGTTTGTCTAGGCCACACACCTCTCCAATGGCAGACTACAGATAACACCATGAGTTCTCTGACTTCAGACCCTGTGTTCTCTCCATTGCCCCAGGCGGCCACTGCCGTGAGGGCCAGAACTCAGGGATTCCCAAGTGTCATTTTGAGGATTTTGGATTTATTTGATAGGCAATGAGGAGCCATCAAGAGCTTTTGAGCAGAGGAAAGAAATGATCAGAGCTATCTCTTGGCAGCATATTTTTGTGCATCCACATATGCACATATATGTGCACACATAAAGCTGAATTTTGTACTAGTACCTTATAGACCCAATGGAGAATGAAGGAGAGAGCCTGGTGGGTATTAGGTATTACCAACTCTGTTACTTAGAGTAGAATAGCTGGAAAATGAGGCCATTTGGGTTTGGAGAATTCAGGTTAGTTCTGGTCAGCTGACAGGGAGTGGCATCTTTCTTCAGGGTTTATAAATTAAGCCCATGCTTTTCTGGAAGTGACTGAGAAGAGGATAAAAGCAGATCCCCACAATAGGTTTTCCACTCAGTGTCTTTTATGACAAGAACCACACTTTAAATTCCTTTTCTCTGCTCCCATAATCTTCTGGAAACTTCAGAGGATAAAACAAACT
Organism: Phascolarctos cinereus; assembly: GCF_003287225.1. Classification (NCBI taxonomy): domain Eukaryota; kingdom Metazoa; phylum Chordata; class Mammalia; order Diprotodontia; family Phascolarctidae; genus Phascolarctos; species Phascolarctos cinereus. The sequence continues at coordinate 68,650,369 of NW_027556180.1, forward strand.
CTTAAGCTTTCTCCCCTTCAAACCCCTCCCCTCCACAGCCTCCTTTTCTTCCTTTCAAAGTGACTCACTTCATCCAGGACAATTCATCTTGACCAGTTCTGTATAACCGCAGGAAGCAGACATCAACAGCCGGACCCAGGAGATAAAATATTTTCATAGGCCAGAACCTGGCTATGTTGCCCACACTTTCCATGAGTCTACAGTGGAGGGGTTGGGGGGGGGAGTGCAATGTGGAAATGTTATGTTGCTGTAAAAATAGCATTTTGCAAAATTGGATCTGCTTGTGACTGCAGGGTGGGCACTAGGTCAGCAGCTTGTGTAATACCCGTACTTGCTACTAACATTGCTTGAAAAGAGCTTTTTATGTCCTAAGCTGGAAGGAGAAGAGCCTGGGTACCCATGCTTGAAATGATAATATACACCCAAGAGGATGGTAACAAATAACTCCTTGTATTTACACTACATATCCCACTGTGGGACTCATAGGGCTTCCTTCCTGTTTCCCTACATACATCAACCTCATTCTTCTGGCAGGTGTTTTGGCCCACTTGGCCTATTGTGTTCATCTCTCTTTTTAAATCCGTCTGCAGTTCTCCCTGCTTCAAGTGAGCCCATGCTAGAGTTGAAAACCAAAAAATATCTGTGGAATCTGGCAGAGCGAGGAATTGTGTTTGCATTTACTCTTTTGATCCTTAAGCTTACTAATGGTGTTCCTTTTGTTGGCAATACCTTTTAAAATTTATTCTATGAGGTTTTAAGGCACTTCTGTGCAACTGCTACCATGCTAGGAAATACAAAGGAGTCAATGGTGTCTCTGATGAAATGCCTTTGATGAATAAAGCAGCCTTTGGTGGGATAAACAAGTCATTACACTGAGACTAGAAGTATCAACAGAAGCACAATCTATTCACTGCTCCTTTGTGGAAATTAGCCAGATAGTAGACTACAGCTGCGTCAATTATTCTTGTCTTATACACAATTTTTTCTGGTGCTTACGTGACCTTTACGCATCTGCCTGTATGTAACAGAGCTTCTTAAGAACATAAGCCTCTAAGCTGTCTTAGTTACCCATTTCTGAGGCCAATTTAGAAACACCTTGCATTAGTAATTGCTTTATAAAAGTTTTTGATGAAGAGAAGGAGGAAGAGGATGAGAGGAGGAAGAGAAAGAAGGGAAAGGGGGAAATGATTGGGACTGACTGCTCTGCCTCCATGTTCAAGGAACCCCTTCCCCCCCAGACATATCATATGGAATCTAGGAGTTTTGTGTAACAAGATTTGAAAATCACTCTTACAGATTGTTTTCATTCGTTTAACAGTTGAAGGAACCAAGACTTGGAGAGGTATAGTGACTTGCACAGAAAATCATTGTTAGAGACAAGAATCAAATTCAGATTGTTTCCTGAATCCTAATTGGCATTTTCTGAACCCACAGAGCCAAGCTTTCTTGTTTAGTTGTAGCCAAACTCTGACCCTCTCCAAGGAAGGCCTTTCAAAGGTGCCAGTCCTGTCTTGTCCCCTGAAGGCAGCCTGTTATCCATCTCATAGCAGATCTGTGATGCTGTAGTGAAAGTCTGTCTGGGTTAATTCTGTTCATCTTTGTCCAAGGCACTGTACAGCTTGGCTCTGAAATGTCCTGCACGGAAACTTCTATTTTCGCCATCCAGAAATATCAGAGGGGGCTGAGGTGATGCATTTTTATTGTACGGACTAGTTAGAGAAAAAAAAAATCTTTCATCTGATTGGAGATGGAATCTCAGCATTTTGAACCAAAGGCAAGAGAGTGCTTACTTCCTTCCCTTCTCCTTCCCTTCCTTCCCTTTCCCTTCCTTTCCTTCCCTCCCTCCCTCCCTTCCTTCCTCCCTTCCTTCCTCCTCCCTTGTTTCTCTCTCTCTCTCTCTCTCTCTCTCTCTCTCTCTCTCTCTCTCTCTCTCTCTCTCTTCTCTTGCCTGAATTAAAGTGAGAAAGTGAGGTCAAAAAACAGATCTTAGGGTGGAATTGGCTGCAACTTAGTTTAGACATGTTTACATAACATTCAGAAAATAACTCAACAAGAATGGGTTTTTCTTGGAATTTATCACTGCCCAGCAAGAAATGAGCGCCCAAGCACAACAACCCTGCGATCAAAAGTAATGAGGACTAGTGAGCAAAGATGACAGTGGGCAAAGAGAGCCCAAAGCCAGGGGGCCAACTTCATTTAGTGTGGAGCACAAAGACAAACAAAAAGATAGGAGGTGGTGATACATACTAGCTGACATTTTCTAAGAGTTCTTGTGACCAGTTGGCCAAAATGGCTGGTTGAGATCAGCTTTAGCTTACCTCATAAATCTCTGACGGATGACTGCAAAACATGGAGAGAGTGCATTAAGTGGAAGTAGCATTGTTTTTGTTTGTTCTCTCTCTCTTTGTCTCTGTCTCTCTCTCTGATTCTGTCTCTGTCTGTCTGTCTCTGTCTGTCTGTCTCTGTGTAGGTGGAGGGAAACTATTAGTACCTGGGTCTTTATTCTTTCTTTGGCACTGCTTCACTGTGTGACTGACCCTTTGAAAATGATTTCATTTCTTTGGGCCCTGGTATCACTGTCTATAAGATGAGGGAAGATCAGTTCCATTTCTTATTACCTTACTGAGACATGTCATGAATGAGAGAGACCGTAGGTTCTAGAGCTACAAGGCACCTTAGATATCAACTAGTCTAATTCCCACAGTTTACAACTGAGGAAAATGAGACCTGGAGAGGGAAAAGTGACTCCTAAGGATCACACAGGTGATAAGGGCCATGAGCTGGGATTTAAAAGTAGGTCTTCCAATTCCAAATCTTAACTCTTTGGCAAGGTGGCATGGTACAACCCTGGTCTACCATACATGAACTGGAAAAGTACTTTGCTACTATTGCTTAAGCCCATGGGACCCAAGGAGAAAAAAACTGAATCTTTACTCCCATAGACAATAAAGGGTAGAGAAAGGTGGGGTTAGAAACTCATAAAACAAAGGGGAGACTATCTATGGAGACATATGAGCTGGGAGTCAGCTCCCGCTTTAGCTCCTTCTTTGCTGGGACTCAGCCTTTACCAGTGATTAAGCAGATGGAATATTTTCTAACCCTGAACATTTCACAGTCGTCTTGATGAATAGCCCCCATTGTAGACAGTCCTGAAGGCAACCTCCACCCTAGTTCCTGCATTCCCATCTGGATATAAATCTTGCCATTCCCCTTCCCCCCTTCCCTCCCACTCATCTCACCCTCAGCCCTAGCCCCTTCACCTCCCTTCTCTCTGTGGAAAACTAGGAAGCTGTGAAATAAATCATCCTTGCCTAGCTGAGCAGAGGGAGAGTCACCCAATCCATAACCACCTCACAACTCCCTTTGCCAAATGCTGAGTAAAATGAAAACCATTCTGGCCTCTGGAACAGACCAGCATTGTGTACCAGGAAAACTTGCTGTCAGATGGCTGGGATACCTATTGGAAATGGTGTCTCTAGGAATTACTACCACTCCTCCCCCCTCTTTCTACTTTCAGTCCCTCTCCCTTCCAGGAATGTCAAGTAAATGATGATTTAGATATGTAAATTTCCAACTCAATTGGCTAAAATTAATTATACTGGAGTTCCCTCTAGGTTCAACCAAGCATAAGACAAAAAGTAAAGTCAAGTGTTCTGAGGGAAGAGTAGGGCAGAAGATGGTGGATGAGGGGAGACTTCTGTAGCAGCTAAGATAGCAGGTTAGACCTTCAACCCAGGCATATGGTTTGGCCTGGCCTTGGGGGAAGATTGAAGGAACCAGTGAGAGAACCCACTACCTCAATGATCGAGGGGATTATGGAGAGTTTAGCTAGTGCAAGGAATTAGAAGCAGGGTGAAACAAAGTAGAAAAGGCATATTTCTTGTATACCAGGAGACCTGGATCAGTGAAAGGCTAGGTATAAGAGAAGGAGCAGAGTCATTCAAGACTAGGACCTTGTCCCTTGGGCAAAGTGAAACTCTGCACCTTTTCACTGTACCTGTAATCACTGATCACTGAATGTAGCTTTCATTCTTGTGTGTTCTCTTATTGACACAAAATTATTTTGGTTGTACTCAAAGTTTGCTACTCAGGGAAGATATGGGAGATTAAAAAAAAAAGGCTACATCCCTGGAACCTCAGTGTGAGGCAAAGAACCCCAGAGGATTGTCCAGCTTAGGGGGCAAACAGTTTGATTCATTCAATCAACATGAAGTTATTAAGAGCCTACTATGTGTCAGGCACTGGGGAATACAAAGATAATGAAGGCCACAATTCTTATTCACAAAGCTTGTACCCTAGAAGAGAAGGTAACAACTACAAGCATATGCAGAATAACCATAAAGTGATTAAATTCAAAATGATTAATTATGAGGTAGCTGGGGAAGGAGCATACTGACAATTAGGAAGACTAGGAAAGGCTTTGTGAAAAGTTGGTACTTGAAGGAAGCGAGAATTTTTTTTTTTTTTAGTGAGGCAATTGGGGTTAAGTGACTTGCCCTGAGTCACACAACTAGTTAAGTGTTATTTGTCTGAGGTCAAATTTGAACTCAGGTCCTGCTGACTCTATCCACTGAGCCACCTAGCTGCCCCAGTGAGCATCATTCTTGAATGAAGTAGAGGTGAAGAGGTGATAAGAACACTCTAGAGGTGGAGACAGATGATAGGGTGGAACATAAGGAAAAGAAATGGCTAGTTTGATTGCAGACTAGAGTGGATGGGGTGAGGTGATGTATGGGACTAGAAAAATATGTAAGGGACAGGTTGTGAAGGGCTTTAAAAGCTAAACAGTAGAATTTGTATTTTATCCCAGAGGCAATATGGAGCCATTAGAGTTTGTTAGATAGACGTAATGGCCTTGGAGTCAGGAGTACCAGAGTTCAAATCCAGCCTCAGCTGGGTGACCTTGGGCAAGTCACTTAACACTATTTGCCTCAATTCCTCATCTATAAAATGAGCTGGATAAGGCAATGGCAAACCACTCCCGTATCTTTGCCAAAAAACAAGAAAGCAAGCAAGCAAACAAACAAAAAAACCAAAACCCAAATGGGGACGTGAAGAGTTGGACATGACTGGAATGACTCTGTAACAATAGACTTTGTCCAACGTGGTCCGATCTGAACTTTAGGAAAATCACTTCCTCACGTCACTTGTATTTCTGTCAAAAGCAGTGTTCTCTTCCCCTTTTGAGAAGGGTGTTGTCAGGTCTATAAGGATAAGCTTAAATGAAATTATGGAATCTTCTCCAGTCCTGGAAATTTTAGGAATAGGACAGAGAATTGTTTGGAATACATATAACTTAAAATTTATTTTATATGTATTTTGTTTCTACTTACATGATCCTCTCCTCCCTGTACCCCACTCCCTAGAATACAAACTCCCTGAGGTCAGAGGCTACCACATTTTTGTCTTTGTAGCCACAGAACGTATCATAGTGAATTATTGTAATGTATCAGGTACTTAATAAATGTTGGTTGCTTGGTTGATTGATCGACTAGGGTAGGTATGATATTACAAGGATACAGAGCCATGAATGACCTAAACTTTATACCTCTTCAATAAACCCTGGAAATGAAGTAGAAAGGCACAAACACGGAAAGATAATTGAATTTGAAGGAAAAACAAAACCAAAAATGCCCTGTATTCTTTGCTACTTACTCTAGGCCAGGCTACTTGCTACCTCTGTGTCCGTTGAGTGAGTCACTGAGTTTCCCTAGTCCTCAGTTTCTTCATCTGTGAAAAAAAGAGTGGGACTAGAAGACCTTTAAGGTTTTTTTCCAATAGGTCCTATGAACCCACTCCTCACATAACTGATGAAGTGTGAAGGGTGTCAGGGGACTAGAAGGAGAATGAAGACTAGAAGATCCAAATGGCTACTCATCTCACCTAAAGGTAAATGTCACAATCTACTTCTGGTCTTTTGGAGAAACAAACAAGGAAGAGTCTCCATATCTTTCTGTTTTAGAATACAAGTTCTGAGAGGGAAAATATTATCTCACATTCACTATGGCATCATATGTATGTCAGACACATTAAAAACAGCACTATCTGATTTCTCCACCTTGCAGATTAGAAACAAAAAAAGAAATCTATATGGATTTCCCCACGAGTGAGAGAGTTGGGCTATTTTGATTCTTGTGTTACAGAGAAGTGAATGGTGACTTTGCTCCCACAAGTACCCTCCAAGGGGGCATCAATGTCTCCTACAGGATCAGGATGAGGCTCTTGCCCTGAATATCCCTTCTTCGGGTTGTTCTTAATCAGTTTTGGAGAAAGCCAGAGACAAGGTTTTAAGTATGGAGTAGCCTTATGCTGACTCTAGGGGAGATTTGAAAGACTACAAAATTTCCAAATATTTTCTTTGGGCAAAATGGAAAAATTGTTAGGGTCATGGATTCCAGGTTGCAAGACCAAAAAAAAAATAGGAAATGTGAAGGCTAAGATTTTTGCCAATTAACTCACCCTCATGACTCATCCCAGATGTATTAAGGTATTATATTTAATAGGCTGCCTCTTCATGGAAAAGACTACATACCATTTATCCACAGAGGATGAGTTCATGTTACACTTACAGCCTTTACATTTGTACTTCCTAATTCTTTTGTTCAGAAATACATCACCTTTAGGTTACAGTGATGCCTGTGTTTGGAATGTTATTTCCTTGCTCAAGGAGGAGGGAAAAAATAGCAAAATTCCAAATGACAACTCTTGAGTTGTGCAATGTTCTTGGATCACAAGAAGTTTGCTTGGGACATATGCAGCTGCCTGAACTGTCTCTATTACCGGGATTCTTTGTGTCAGATTCTGTTATTCACCAGTGTAGCCAGATTCCAAGTCCTCATTAAAGACCAGCCCATATGCAAAGCTGCAAATGTGGCATACCTGCAGCCTCAATATGTCATTTTCTGCAAGTGTCTCAAATAGATTGCTTCTCCCTACCCCCTTTCTATGAGAAAGAAAACAATCTCTTTGGCTTGTGTATGGGCCTTCTGGATCAAATGGAAATAACTTTGGGGGTAATTTGGGAAAGAACATTTTGGGGGGAAGGGAAGAAGAGGAATGTTTTCTTTTCTCCTTCACAAAGACATTGTAAGGATATTGGGGTTGGGAGGGAGCACTGTGTCACCACTTGGTCTACCAATGTTCCCAGGGTCCAAAGTGTCCATGCAAATGAAATAATAACAATAATATGTATATATATGTATATCTATCTATCTATCTACATATAGATAGATAGATATACATACATACACACGTATATGTCTGTTTCTCTGTCTGTCTATCTATCTATCTGTTTAGATATAGATAGATACAAATGATACATATACAGCTTTGTCAGCTCAGGTGCTTATATCTCCATTTAACAGATGAGAAAACCAAATAACCATGAGAAGTTAAGTAACTTGCCCAAGCCACGCAATTGATAAATGTTGGAGCCCAGACTCAGACCTAAGCCTTCTGACTCCAAATCCAGTGTTCTCTGCACAATACTACACAGCCTCAGACAAACTCACAATGCCAATGATTTGTCTGGAGAGTGGAAGGAGTCAGAAGATGATGGGAACCACTTTTGATCCCCAATTCTGTCACTTTTCTCACTGTGCAACCTTGAGATAGGTCACTTAATTTCAGTGGGCTTCATTTAGCTGATGTGTGTAAAGAGCAAATTGGAGTATATGAAGAGACAGTAAGGTATCTCCCAGCTCTAACATTCCTGGGTTCTATGAATATACACATGGTCCATTTGAGGGAGTTGAGTTTTAGAACATTATCTGGGGCCTCATGAAGGAGACACCTGAAGGACAACTATTGTGGATTTCCTTGAAGAAAAATGACAGGGGTGTGTGTGTGTGTGTGTGTGTGTGTGTGTGTGTGTGTGTGTGCATGTGCCCCGTGCATGTGGTTGAGAGTAAAAAGGATGAGGGAGGGGATGCAAAAGGATGCTAGAGTGATACTGAGATACGGGTCTCTGTAATTAAGAAGAATGAGTCACTGCCAATTACTCCTAGTCAAACTGCGACAGATATATGTTCCAAAGGAGAGAATGTAATGATCTTGGTTGCAGCTGACATATCTAATAATAATGGATCTGTTATCAGATGAGATTGCTTTAAGAATCCTTCTTTTTTGGTGGGATCAGCATAAAAGAGCTAATAGAGCTAGGAGGAACCTTAGAGGCTATTTTTCCTAGTCCTCTCATTTTACAGATGAAGAAACTGAGAGCCAGAGAAGCTTTGACCAAGATTCTACTGCATCAAATGATTTAGAAGCTGGACTAATTGCTTAAAGCCTTAATCAGGAAGGGAACTCCCAAGTTCCTTCCTGTTCTTATGCAGATAGACATAGGAAGTCTGTGGATAATAGATGGCTCAGGGAAGCCCCAGATCTCCCAAAACACATGAGGCTAACTCTAGTGGAGAGAGGAAAACACATTACATAACAGTAGAGGGCAAGGAGCAGAATTCCATGGGACCTGTTCATGTCCACAGAGGGTCATGGAACACTCCAGGGGATAGACCATACCATGAACCAAACTTTCATGATCTAGGAATGATAAGTAACTTTGGAGGACCTTATGAGAAGGGAGTGGCATTAGGGATGTGTCATTAAGATAATTCCCTGCTTACATAAGGTAGTCTTACTTGGCTATTATTATTATTATTATTATTATTATTATTATTATTATTTTTATTCATCTTACCTTAGACGCTTAATAGCTGTGTGACACTGGCAAGTTGTTGAACTTCCCTTAGCCTCAATTTTCTCATCTGTAAAATGGTGATAATAATAGCATCCACCTTCCAGGTTGCTGTGATATTGAAAATATAATTCTTCACCAACCTTAAAGTGCTGTATTAGTGTTAGCTATTGTTGTTATTTAGAAAATGGAAGGGATGGAAGAGGATGAAGGCCATCGGGAAGCTGTGGTGTGTACTTTTCTGAAACTCTTACCTCATAGTTACCAGTAAGGAGGTTAAAAAAAATACACTGAAGGATATTCAATTCTATCTGCCTCTCTTGAACACATACTAGGCAGCATGCCAGGGGACCAATCAGTACCCTCTGGAATGCCTGTTGGAGGGCAGAGCCAAAAGAAGGAACAAAGAAAGTGTGTGTAAGCAATGCACCTCTGACTCCTGAGCAATGCTGTTGACATTCTTTGATGGGGACAGTTCCCTTGTCCCCAGGTAGTAGAGATGGAAGCTTAAATGAGATGGAGAGAGAGAGAAGGAAAGAGAAGAGCCTTGTTGAGTTGTGTTACGCTTGCAGATTGAAATGCTAAGAATCCCCAGGGTGGGCCCTAGGTTGTTGACACAGAATGGAATGCCTGGGCAGTTCCCTATTTAATTGTTTGGCTGGCTCTCATTGGCTGGGCCTCCCTGACACCTTGTTGATCAACAGTAAGGCAGACATGCTATGAAAGGTTTGTTCTCTCTTTAAAAAAATCCCTCAAGCCACATAAAAAAAATATGAAGAGAGAGAAGAAAAAAAATCTCTCACCTTCCACATGTGTCATAGATTACTAAGAAACTTGGGCTCCTTTCAAGGATTATTTGGGAAGAAGGGTTGTGGTGGTAGCAGAGATCGAATTTCAGGAACGATAACTGGGAAGGTATACAGAAATCAAGTTATAGGAATAGTCCTACAATAACTTGGGCACCTGGGTCTTTTTCATTCTTTTCACGCTTTTAGTTTATACCCCTTTATGGTAGAAACAACATCTCCCAGCGTTTCTTCCATGTTGGTTAATATGGTCTCTCTCTCCCCTCCCCCCCTCCTCCGCAGTCAAAAGCAAAGAAGCTATCCCCTACTCTTGATTGGTCTAGGGGACTCACCATCATAAAAGAGGACAGACCATCATTGTTCCCTTGGCAGATGTCCCATTGCTAGGCAAGCCACTATACCCTGCTGACCAGATGTGTTTCCATAGATGAGGAGGCCACACCTACATAAGGCAGTGCTTTATTCTTGCTGGGTATCCTTTCACTTCTATGATTAAATAAACCCCTTATTTCTTAATTATTAGATGGCCTATGAGCATCTAATTTCCTTCTAGTCACAAACCTAAACTACTGGACTGGCTTGAGTTAAGCCTGCCATACAGCAGCACCCTATTATACTCACAATTATATTCTGTCTTATTCTTCAAGTGATTATGCTGAATCATTTATCATAGTATTCTATAGTTTTATCTCTTTTCATAATTTCATTCTTGTAGGCCATCTCCTTAGCAAGCGGTCATCTCTTTGATGGCAGGAGATGTCCTAATGTCTTTTGTACCCGTAGAACTCGAAATAATGCCAGACACATAGGAAAATTTCAATGAATATTTGTTGCTGAATAGAATGAGTTATTATTGTCACTTTATATAGATTAAGTACTCACTTGTACTTAAAAAAAAACCTGTAAAAAGTTACAGGATAGACTGAAAATAGAATCTTTTCCCCTAGGAGTTAAAATAATCAAATGAGATAAGGTATGTACAGTATTTTGCAGACCTTCAAGTGATACATAAAGCCTATTACTATTGTTTTTTAACTTTATCCTTCTCATCTTTTTTGATGGAGTTCAGACAGAAATTATCTGAAAACAAGTAAATAACGTGCTATTATTCTCTTATATTTTCTGATCTATGGATTGTGCAAATAGATAAAATGACTTTTGTTTTTTTCTAATCGAATAAGAGAATTGAGTTGAAAGCTTATCTTTTGAAGACTCATTGAAAGAATTTTCCAGATAACCCTAGCAACTGACAAGGATGGAAGTGATGACAGCTGCCTTGTTCTGATCCCACATGGTTTTAATTTCTTCTGTTAGGTCTCTGTATTTTGGAAGCTTTTCATTCTACATTGTTTGGAAATTAGGAGCATTCAATATGGCAACATCTTTTAAGAACACTGTTATTCAATGTATACAATAGCAATAACATTATAAAAATGAACACTTTTCAAAGACTTAAGAATACTTGTCTATCCGGCGGTCATCCCTGATGCCAGAGGACTGATGATGCGGAACAAAGCCTACCTCTTGACAGAGAGGAATTGGATAAAGAGGCAAAATGAGACACACATTGTGGGACATGCTCAATGTGGGGATATGGTTTTCATAACTACGTTCACCTGTTCCAAGAGTTTGGTTTTTTTCTTATTTTTGTATCTTTTCCCTTAATAGGAGTGGTGAAGAAGGGAGGGAAAATAAGTTATCGTTAATTTAAAACAAAATAAATTTAATTTAAAAAACCCACATTGTTCTTAAATCTTTCTGGATCAATGTTATATACTGGTGGTTGCGGGCAGTGGTTCTTTCTGTAAAAAAAATTCTGATTCCAGTGCAAGCTACTTGTTAAATTCTCAAGGATGTTGTGCAGTTTTCAGTGTCATTTTTTAGATTTTAAAGGATAGCAAGTTTCTGTATATAATTCTAGCCACCTGATTGTGTCTCTCTAGGTAATAACCACCACTGCCACAGCAACTAACATTTATATAAGACTTTACAGTTTGCAAAGTGATTTATAAATCTCATTTTATTCCCAAAACAACCCTGGGAAGTAGATACTATTGTTATCCATATTTTACAGATGAGTAAACCAAGGCAGACAGAACTTAAATGGCTTGTCTAAGGTCATATGGCTACTAATTTTCTGAAGCCAGATGTTTACTCATTTCTTCTTGATTCAAGGAACATAGCTGCCCAGGAGATGCTAAAATTTTGCAAATTGCAATGATGGATGGCAAAGTTTCCACCATTTTTTGCATCATCTGCATCAATACTGAAACCTACGCTCCCTAAGGATTATCTCTCTACAATTTCTAGTGGCAATGGCCCTATTCTGAATCAAGTACCATAACTATCTCTCTTCCTATAAACAGATCCACATGGTTCCACCATTTGTTTGATACATTGTCATTGATCTATTGTTAGATTTCACATGGATGTTGTCTATGCAGTGCTTTTTAAAACCGTATTATTGGTTTTAGCTAGTTTAATTCTCTTTCAGGATGTAAGCAACTTTGTATTACATTTGGCTCTTACTATTGCTTTGGAAAGTGAGGTCTGTTGTTAAGTTCCTACTATGTTCCAGACACTCTGTTATCAGCTTTACAAACATCTCATTGGATTCTCACAACAACCCTGTGAGGTAGGTGCTATTATTAACTTCATTTTGCAATTGAGGAAACTGAGGCAGACAGAAGTTAAGGGTCCCACAGCTAATGTCTGAAAGGCCAGATTTCAACTTGAACTCCAAGCCTAGTATTCTCTCTACTGTGCCATTAACTGAAAAGAAGTAGAGACAGCACAGATGACTTTCTCAGGGACTTTAGCAATGAGAGGCAGGAAATTTACAGGACAATAGCTAGTAGGATCAAGTGGGGACTTTTTAAGGATAGAGAAGATATAGGTGTGTTTTTAGGGAACAGGAAAAGAATAAATAGATAGGGAAATAAGTAGATAGGGAAAGACTGAAGGTAAGAAAGGTATCGGGAATGATAGAGGGGCAATCTGGTCTAGAAGATGGGAGGGTAGATGGTATCCAGGGTGCATAGAGGGGCTGGAATTGACAAGGAGAAAGGCCACTTCTTCATCCTCTTCATCTTCAGGACAGGAGTGAAGGATTAAATAGAGGAAGACATCTGAGTGATGTGAGATGAGGAGAAAGGGAAAAGGGGAACTTGTTAGCAAATGATTCCATGTTTTTGGTGAAGTAGAAAGTAAAGGTACTGTAGGTTATCAATTTCCAGTAGATAAGGTTATGTGGATTTCTGATTTGTGTTGGTGCATTTTGTCACTCTCCCATCCCCCATGTCAAGCTGATCATAAGGATGGGAAGGAGAAGGGCCAGTCTGCAACTCTACACTGACCAATCTATTTCTTAGATTCATAGAAATAGCTATATCCCACTGGGCAGAGAGTTAGCCCAATCAATGATCTCAACAGAGACCTACTGGCTAGCATTTACTTCCAACCTTCACAGCTACTGTAGTAGTCTTAGAGCACACAAAAGTTCCCATTGTATATCGTTCTGTCTGGCAGTTTCCTTCTTTAATTATCCTTCCCCCCCAACAAGAATGATGGACTGGACTTTGGGAGGTCATTATCATCATCACCACCACCATCCTCTTTCTCATTGTCATCATTGGCACTATCACCATCATTATCATCACTATTACTATTAAACATAGGGGAAAGAAGGGCAAACATTTTATATCTTTATGAGAAGAATTACATTGTAGTACAAGGCATGCCCACATATTTACACACATGCACAAATACCCATGCACATATATTTGTCAACAATTTAAAAAATGGTATTGGTAAAACTGATGAGAAGTAAGAGATGGAGGGAGAGAGAAAGGAAGAGAGGAGGGAAGGAAGGGAGGCAGTAAGAAAAACAAGGAGGAAAGAAGGAAGAAAGGAAGGGAAGGATGGAGGAAGAAAGGGAAAGAAAAAGGAAGGAAATGAGGAAAGAAATAAAGAACGAGGGAGGAGAGGAAGGAAGGAGAAAGGGAGAAAAAAGGAAAGAAAAAAGGAAGGAAGGAAGGAAAGGAAGAAGGAGAGCAAGAAAGAAAAATGGAATGGACATGTAGTTCAATTTAAAGTTTAATAATAAGCTAATATACAACAAAGTGAGAGAAAACATCTTCATGATATATGTACTTTTTGCACCTCTTATTTTGAGGGTTTTTTTGTTGCTTGATTCGATACTATTAACTGTTTATACTTCAAGGGAATATGCCTCAGTACCACAGCCTTAGAGAGCCCAGGATCCTTATCAACAAGACGTGAGGTGAAGCAGTAGCAGGTCTTTAGCAGAAACACATGAACATATATATCATCATTAGAGTAATAATAGCTTACATTTATCTAATGCCCCATGAGGTAGATAGATGTGGGTAGCTTTTTAATCATTTTTAAAGACAAACTAGAAACCAATGCACTCTATGTAGAAGAAAAATGTTATATTCATTAATTAAGGTCATATCTGTAGTTCTATAATTTTTTTGTTCACTGAAAGAAGAAGCAAGTCATTTCAGCCTATAGCAAGTACTGTGAAAGCTTCCCAACCTCAATGCTATCCTTGACTCTTTGCTTGTCTTCATCCCCCTCATTCAATCAATTGCCAAATCTTGCCATTTCTGTTTCTACAACCTCTCTCCAATATGTCCTCCTTCTCACCCAGTACCTGCTCTAATTCAGATCCTCATAGTTTCTCACTCAGATTCTCTGCCTCAAGCCTCTCCCCTATCTGATTCACCCTCAACAAAACCAGCAAAACAATTTTCCTAAAGTTTGGGTCTGCCCATGACACTTCTCCATTCAGTACATTTCAAAGGCTCCCAGTATCTCCAGGATCCAATCCATATGCCTCAGTTTCAAGCCATTCCCAAATTGACCCCTTCTTACACATTGCTTGTCACCCCACCCCCTGCCCCTCTCAACTCTGCCATCTGGCCATGATAGCTCATTCACTGTTCCACACGTGGAGTCCTCTGTGCCTTCACGCTGACTGTCTTCTTCACCTGGAATGCATTTGCTCTTCATTAGTGCCTTTTGGAATTCCTGGATTCTTTCAAGACTTGGCTCAAGCACTACTTTCTCCAGGAAGTCTTTTTCTGAATAACATCCCCAACCCCAGTTGCTGGTGCCTTTCCTCCCCAAACTACCTTGTATTAATTCTGTACACATTATGTATATACTTCTGCATTTTAATGTGGTTTCTCCCTATTTGAATATGAACTCCATGAGGGCAGAAACTATTTTATTTTTTGTCTCTATAGCTCAAGTACTTAGCAAAGTGCCTGGCACATAGTAGTCTCTTAAAATGCTTTTTGATTGATTGATTGATTGGAATTTTGCTTTCACTTGGTCTTCTCTTATCCAATCACAAAATCGGCTCTCTGTTCTGTATTAAAACCACTCCCTCCATAGCCACCCAAATCCCTGCTAACTGGGTTGTAATTTTCTACTGGATTCTGCCCACTTTCTCCTTTTTTAAGTCTTTTTTTTCCACAGAATTTCTACGTCTGTACATTTGGACAATCTCCCATCATCAATTACTGCTTCCTTCCAAGCATTTTTCTGCCTAGTTTACTCTAGCCAGTGATTGTTGTTCTGGTCATCCAAAGAAACATTCTCCAAGATCAAACCATCCTCTTTTACATTGCTGGCTTTTCTCAAAACTTCCTCTTCACTCATTTAACCTGTAGAAACACAGACTGTTAGAACCAAAAGACATGATGGAGATAGTGTAATCCGATCCCTCATCTTACAGATGAGGAAAGTGAGGCCTAGAAAGGTGAAATGATTTATGTGAGTTCACAAAGCAGGTAAATGCCAAAAGTGGGACCTAAGCCCAGGTCTTTGGAATCTCTAGGCTTCGATTTTAAAGGTTATATCATATTTTCCTAAGATTTCTGCTTAATACTGTTTTCCTCACAACTCATAATGTCCCATTTTCTACTCCCAACAATTGTATTTAGTATGGGGCCTGGTTAATTTATCCTAATTTGGTACAAATATTCACCTACCTAATGACTATATTTAGTTTTTTGTCTTTATTATCTTGGCCAAGCAGAATACACCCATCTCCCCTCTATTTTTTTTTTCTCTATAATGCCAATATTCTAATACACTTTTTTTAAATCAATGTGAATTTTCCTCTCCAAAAATGAAGAACCCAACAGCTCTGATTATACTATGTTGATTCTCTTGTCCATATCTTTTTAGATAGTTTAAAATGGGGATAGAGACCTTCTACTTGACATTCCAAATTGACCATCTTTCCATACCTTTAAGAAGGACATTCCACTTCATTTGGGAAGCAAGGATCTTGATTTGCCCTCCTCTCCTGGGGTTCTTTGTTTATCCATCTTTGTGTTCCATTCTGTCTTGTATTACAGTTATGTGTGCCCCTGTCTTATCTATCTCTCCTGCTAGATTGTGAGGTCTCTAAGAGGCTATCTTTTTCTTTAAATTCCCAACATTTTAGCTTAACATTAGAGGTGCTTAATAAGTATGTATGGAATGAATAAATTAATAGATGGTGATGGACGGAGGAGATAACAAATGAGGCACCTATGGCCAATTTTCTATTATTTGAGGTCAGGTTATTCAGAGGTTAGGCTGTCCAGGACCCTTCCTGCTTCCCCTTCACTGTCTTTGGATATAGTACTTTGTACTTTCCAGGTACTTAATAAATGTTTGTTGTTGAACTGAATTGAATTTGGAGTCATTCCATGAGAGGGTTGCCAAGAGGAGGAGAGAGAGAAATAAACTCCTACTTGCGGATTTATCAGCACTGCTGGTGAAAGGTATGGGGTAGCCAAACAAGACCTGGGGATTAACCATGCATGTCATCCATCCTTACTCTCCTTCACATCCTTTGATAAAGATAGGATAATAAGAGTCAGCTGGGGGAGATGCAGATAGAGTCAGAAGGGTACTACTTCACTATTTTTTCAAGTGTTGAGAAAACACACATGGCTTTGAAGAAACTTCTTTTCTCACCTCTCCTCCCTCTATACCTCTTTCCTCAATTCCCCCCTAGCCTAGTGGGCAAAAGCTATTGGCAAAGATAGCCAGAGAGGTTATTTAGGGTGGGAAAGTTGAGGATTTCTCTTTGTCTTCTTAATACGATCTGGGCTAGAAAAGAAGGAAGCAAAGTTTTTGCCAGACCAGACAGGGTTGAAAGGAAAGAGATGCAGCATCAATCATGGCTCAGCTCAAGGTTTAGGCAGGGCCATTACAAGGCAATTAAAAAGCATTTTCCTGCAGAGAAATGACATCAGGTTTATGCCCCACTGATCACCATGGCTTTTGAATAATGAGGGGCTGACCTGTGTTGAGGCAGGGGAATGGAAGGGATGACCTCTAGAATTCTATTACCTCTTTATTATGAGTGTTAGTGATCCCTTTCAATCTCCTCTGTTGAACCCTGACTTTCATTTCACATTTAGGGGATGTGACAAAGTTCTGGGCACAGGCAACTGATGAGAAGGCAGCAACAGGACTAGGGAACAGCAGGCCAATCCTGGAAGGGCAATACTAAAAATAGCTCACTGTTGCTGGCCAAATCCACCCACAATCACTCATGCAAAAATCCCGTTGACTTCACAGGGAGTTGCAGGCACATCAAGGAAGGGTAGGACTCTGGCAATCAGGTTTCTAGCTTCCAGTTCTAGGTCTGGTGTGGATTGACATTTTCATCTAGCCTTGGTGGGAGGGGGCTCCCCCCAAACCCCACGACAACTCTTTAACCCCTACTGAGTCAGATTCCAGGAATGGGGACCAGGCAGCAGTTGAATGAAATATATAGCTATTGATTCCTGCAAAGTCCAAGCTAAAAAACAAATCCATGAGAAAACTAAAATTATCCAACACTCCAACCAGCAGGTGGGACTCAGGGCCTAGGACACCAATAACATGTACTACCTGACCACATCTACTTCTTTGTTCCAAAGTATGCTAAGTGTCTATCTCAATTTCCTGACCCTCAATCGACTGACCCTCAAAATTAACGAACCAGTTGGGTGACCAGGTCTCGGATGAGTCCTCTTTCCAAAGAAGATAGAGGCCCCATTCCAAATTCTCCTATTCTACAGCTATTCACCCTCCTCTATAAAAAGGGACTGGCTCATTTTATCCATGAAATTATTTATATGGTGATATACACAATATGTGTAAGAGGCAATTTACAAAATAGCATTCCATGGAAACTCAAAAAACAGAAAAATGCAAAATGGTTCTCATTTCTTCCTCTTTCCCAAGCTTTTGCTTCTAAATTAATGATGTTAGCATTGTGGCATAGGATAAATTGCAAAGATTTTGGACCATCTATAAACATTAAGAGAATCTACATGGCATAATGGGTCTCTACCCATTCTGAGCAGGCCTTGGAATCAAGAAGTCTTTGATTCAAGTGCTACCTCTGAAACATATTATGATTTTGGGTAAGTTACTCAACCTCTCAGTACCTCCGAGGAAAATTAAACTATCATTAGCAGAACAGAAGTTGATTTTCATTGGTGGAGGGAGTCTCCTTATCTGGAATTCCTTAATCAAATCACAGGCTGAGAAAAACAACAACAATAACAACAACAAAATTAACGCTTGGTATTATAAATGTGAGTAAAGTCCCTCTAAATCTGACAATAATGTAACTTTGGTGTATCTAGACTTGTAAATTACTCAACTTTTAAATTTCTAGGGCTGGTGAGTGATAGCTAAGTTCCACAAAGTGGCCCTCAAAGTCTCAGCAGAACTAGGTATTATAAATAGGTTTGATCACTTTAAATAAAGACACTGAACTATTTAGTTACAAGGCACCATTTACAAATTGTTAAAGCAGGTAATTATTGGAGTTGATTTGTATGAATACATTTTGTACATATTGTTTATTCATATAAAGAGCTTCATGACTTGACATTATTATATTATACACCAAACCTCAGAGTTCTGCTGATTCTCATCAATGAGATTCATAATTATTTTAAAAAGATGACCTAACAATCTATACAGGAAAAGGAAAAGCATGAAAAATGTCTGCCATCCAGACCACAACATGTTACTTGTAGCCAGTCCATTGAGCTGGTTCGTTAGAATACATACCAGGGTCTTCCTGCTTCCTGGTCCAGTGATCTATTGATTAATCCAATCCCTATCTTGTATCCTAACATTTCTATAGCATTTTGAGACTTGCAAAACACTTAGCAAATATTATCTCATTTGACCTTCACAATGACTTTGTGATGCAGACATTATTATCTTCATTTTACAAATGAGGAAACTGAGGCTGAAAGAGGCTAAATCACTTACCCAAGAGTCTGAGGCAGAATTGAAACTCATGTTTTCCTGATTCCAAGACCTGCACATTAGCTGCTAAGCAGTATTGACTCTCTGGTCTCCTCCTGGATCTCCTAGAATAAGTTATACTCCAAGGCATCCTTGAAACTTGGAAGTATTAGTACACTTTCAAAAAGAAAATATACTCCTCTTTTTTTTTGTAACTGTATTAATGACATTGTGCCTTATCAGTGCTCCTAAAAGTGTTTACCGAAATAAAAGACCGTCCTCTGTATCAAACATCCAGGGATGGATTAGATTAGATTTATCAAAAATGTATATCCTGCCTACTACGGATACGGAAGGAAATTCAAAGTTTAGATAAGATTCAGTTCCTGCTCTCAATAAATTCATAGGCTAGTAGGAGAGTAAGAGGGCAGCTAGGAGGTACAGTGGATAGAGCACTGGGCTTGGAATTAGGAAGACTCATCCTCATGAATTCAAATCCAGCCTCAGACACTCACTAGCTGTATGACCATGGGTAAGTCACTTAACCCTGTTTGTCTCAGTTTCCTCATCTGTAAAATAAGTTGGAGAAGGAAATAGCAAACCACTCTGGTTTCTTGGCCAAGAAAACCCCAAATGTGGTCACAAAGAGTCGGACATGACTGAGACAATGAAACAACATCAAGAGAATAAGACACAAATGAACATGAGATATGTCTTGAAGATTAATGTGGCAAAAGATTGTGGGGGTTCTTGAATGCCTGGCTAAGGAGTTTGGACTTTTTTTTTGGTAGGCAATAGGCAACCACTGAATGTTATATTAAGAAAATAGGGTTAATAAGGAGCAATATAGAGATATGACACCAACATGGATAGCTAGAATTATGTTAGAGAGGCATATCCAAAGAGGTATTGCATATTTACAGTATGAGGTGGGGGTAGAGAAGCCCTTACTGAAAGAAATGTCAAGGACAGCTGGTATCTAAGCTCAGGATATACAGAGTATTTTCAAAATTCATCTGCTCTCCTGCAATATTATCCATTTGTTTGCTTAGTAAAGGAATTCTTAATGAACCTAAAATGTCTCCATTGATTGATCTAGGGCAGGAAAAAAGAGTCAGTTTCTCCTGTGTACCCAAGGGAGAGATATTCCAATTATGGAATATCTACATTGGAACAAGGGCTTTCAGGGCAGTACATGAACCACGTCTCCCTACCTCCATTCCCTACAGAAGAGATGTGAAACTCAAGGACCAAATCACTCCCAAGTCTGGCTGAACCAGATTAAAATGTAATTGGGAAATACTTACAAAATAAATTAAAATATAATAGAACATGGACAATGAGAATTGATGGTTTTCTAAGTCAATATTTTGCAGGTAGGGATCTGTATGTACCACTTAGTGGCTCCCATTTCTCTTTGAGTTTGACACCACTGCCCTATGGTATAACCAGCCGGTGGTCATTTAGCCTTTGCCTGGAGGTGATAGTAATGAGAAAATTCATTATTTTATTACCTGTGTGACTTTGGGCAAGTCACTTAACTTTTCTAGTCTCTAGTTTTCTTATCTATAAAATGAGAAGATTGGATTAGATGAATAACAAGGTCCCTTCTAACTCTAGATTTATAATCCTATGAATTCCCTCAGCAGAATAATCCACTTTGGGGAGTTTTTCCTCATTTCAAGCCAACATCTGTCTCTTTGCAATTTCTGTCTATTGTTTCTAGGTTTTTCCCTTAGAGCAGAGGTTCCTGAACTTTTGTCTGTATCATGGACCCTAAAAACTGTTGAACCTTCCTAAGATGGTGTTTAAAATGCATAAAATAAAAAAAATATAGGATTTTAAAGGAAACCAGGTATATTGCAATATAGTCATCAAAGTATTAAAAAAATGAACCACAGGCTAGGAACCCCTGCTCTAGAGCCAGATAGAATATGTGTCTGGTATCCTTCTTCCAATATGAAAACTCTTTTTTTTCTGAGACTTGGAGACAGTTATTATGCCTCTCCTGACACTGAATCTTCTCTTTTCCAGGTTAAACATCATCAGTTCCTTCAGCTGGTACTCATCTAACATGATTTTGAAGGCCATTATCCTTCCTTTTCTGGATAATTTTCAGCTCATTAAGACATCCTTTTTAAAATGAGGAGCCCCAAATTAATCCAGGACTCCAAATATGGTCTGCCCAGGTTTTCCCTCATTTAGAAAATTATGCCTCAATTGTAGCAGGCTAAGATTATTAGAATGTATGGAAGGGTTTGTTTAGGAGATTCTAGATCATGAGTGAGAGTGGGCCCAGGAAATGGGGGTGAGGAGAGAGCTACTCCTGTGAACAGAGAACTGGAGAAGGAAAAGCATAGTACATTTTTGGATGATGGCTAGTAGTCTAGGTTGACTGGATTGTAAATTGGGGGGCCAAGAGTATTGGGAGATTAATATGAGTTAACCCTGGGGCCACATTGCACAATATCTTGAGTGCCAGAATAAGAAGGATTGACTTTATTTGATGGGCAATGGGGAGACATTTGAAGGTTTGAGCAAGAGCAGGAAATTCCCAAGTGTATCTGGTATAATCACTAAAATACTCTGGATGTCAGGAAGATGAAGTAAATTTATTCATGCATTTATTTTAAAAGTATTTACTAAACATCTAGGCACTTGTTGGTGGTGGTGTTTGGCAGTCCTGGGAGCCTAAGATATTTAATTCTATGATAAAGGAATGTTAAGTTATGGCAGATGAGAAAACCAAGAGTGCTTTTCCATCAACAATTCTTCAGTATCATCATTGCCCCAAGTGCCCCAAGGCCTAGGAACTTCTCCCTTTCCCCAAAGCCAGGAGACAAATGGAAGGTTGGAGAAATTTTGACCTGCCATACTCCCTTCCAATGGATAGAGAAAGAGAAAAGATAAGTCCATGAATGGGCTTGTCAGCTTGTCAGGAGCACAGATCTAATGACATGGGGTGAGGGTAGGGAGAAAGCAGTGTGGGATTGTGAGAACATCTCCCTCTTCAACAATCCCCCTCCTCCCTACACTTCCACCCCCAGTTTCTCTTGGCCAACAGAAGACCCTTCTGATGTCATGGCTATCCAGGCCCCTGATGATGGATTAGGCTCTAAGAGGAGGAATGTAGTCTGCTCCTAAGATTGTCGGAGGAAGTCCCCGGACACCAGGGCATCACAATGGCTTCATTATTCTCTGACCCATTTAAAGAGCTCCTTTTATTTTATCAGCTGGGGCCCAACCAGGAGACTCTGAGGCCCTAGTTTGCTCCCAGCCTCTCTCCCTACAGAGGAGTTGACAGGATTCTTTTTCACAACGAGTCGGTCATCTCCTTAAAGGTCATTATACTCAAAGGAAAAAAGTCCACATTTTTCTTCTTGTTTGATTTAATAACAAGCACTCATAATGTTTTAAGCTCTACAAAGTGCTTTCCTGACAAATGTTCCCTGAAGTAGATGGTTAAAAGATTGTTATCTCTAACTTACAGATGAGGAAACTGAAGGTCGGAGGGTACTATCAAGCTAATGAGTGTTGAATCCAGTTTTCCTGATCCCAATTCTAGTGTCTTTCTTTCTTTGCTTCCCTTGCCTCAAATTAATAGCTTTCATTTATTTCAGCATAAATGAATGGAGGAGGAGAGGGAAGGAAGGCGAGAAACAAATGCAATGAACATTCAGTGTGTCCAGCACAGAAAAGATGCAGCATTTGTCCAAGGGAGAAGGTTGAAAACAGCAAACCAATGCGAATTCTCCTAGGACTTTGGTGTACTGCACCTAAACACTGGCACCTCTGAAGGGTTTGACAAGGAGGGATCTCCTTTCTACTTCCAATTATTTATTTAAATAGATACAGTTAGACTCAGAGTGAAGTTGGTTTGGAAAGTGCAAACAAAGGCGCATATTGGTAGATGAGCAGGAATTGAGGTGAATCCAACACATCTAGGGGGGACAGCCATCTAGTGCGTACTGGCCAAGAGCACTAAGCCGGAAACTGATCGTCTGAGTTCCAGAGATGAGAGTGGGGTGGAACGAGGGAGATTTAAGATGCTGGAATCAGATCTGAGCACACCAAAGTACGTGGGAAGCTTAGCAGACCAAGACAGCCTCCATGAGAGTCTGTATTGCACTTCACTGGCTTCTTTTCACTTTTTGTATTTACCAGGATGATCATGCAGCAGAGTGGGGGGTTGTCTTCACCAAATAGCTATTCTGGACAATGAAAACTGGCACAAAGGGGTTCTGTGATAGTTTGTGGCTACAAGGTCACAATGTTAAATTGGTCCAAGCTCTCAGATATAATGCTGATAATAAGGATGTGATTCATGTGTTTGTATTATAAACTACTGTTAAAATAAATTTTAAAAAGCTCCAGAAGTTTCTGATTTTCCAGGAAACTTCAGGAAGCCTCATGATTGGGGCAGAAAAGGTAATATGTATTATTATTGTTCAGTTGTGTCTGACTCTTTGTGACCCCATTTGGGGTTTTCTTGGTAAAGATACCATAGTGGTTTGCCATTTCCATCTCCTGCTCATGCTACAGATGAGGAAACTGAAGCAAACAGGGTGAAATGACTCATCCAGAGTCACACAGTGTCTGGGTCCGGATTTGCACTTGTCTTCTTGATGCTCTATCCACTGTGCCACGTAACGCCCTTATACGCCCAATAGTGGCCTTCATCAAAGAAAACTCACTATTTCTAAGTTATGGGAGAAGTCAGTGTTCACCAAGCTGATTTTCAGGGTATGAATGCAGAAGTCTATCCTCCTATATAATAGAACTAAAAACATAGCATCTTTACAACAAATGAACACAAGTCCCAGGAACCATAGTGGGATAAAGGAAGTTCCTCTGGCAACTATTCTGCCCTCTCAGAGACTTTGTTCTGAAGCTTGGTGAGGTCAGACTCCCAGCAATAGTGCTCTAGAAGGTTGCTGGAGGCTGCAACATGTCTTTCAGCATGAATCTCCGGCCCTATAGCAATGAAATAAGATAGTAGTAGAGAGGAGAGAAAAACCTTTAAAATTGGCAAAGAAAATGCCTCTCTCTCTCTTTTTTTTTTTTCATGATGCTCATGTTTCTTGTGTGGAGAGTATCCACATGCTTTAGATGTTTAAAAAGAACACCCTTTACAGCACTGTGTTGGGGTCTACTTTACCCAGATCCAGCCTGAATTTTCTGCAAGAAGCTTTCTACATCTTTCCTTCTTTCAATAGTCTTTTTTGAGACTGGGCTAGTATTTTCTCCAATACTGTGGGGATCCATTTGAGTTCTGTTAATGTCTTGGGTATCTCTGAACAAGCAAGGTGGCTTATGAAAAAGGCAGAAGCAGACGCCTATGCCTGATAAGGATACTCATTGTTATCCCATTAAACAACAGTGAGCAAACCCCTACTTAATCAACAAACATTTATTGAAAACCTACTGTATTGCAGGCACCATACTAAGTACTGGAGGTAGAAAAAGAGGCAAAAAACAGTCCATAACCTCAAGGAGCTCACAGTCTAATGGGGAAGACAACACAGAAACACCTATGTACAAAAAAGCTATTTATTGGAAAAAGTGGACATAATCACTTGGGAACACACTAGAATTAAGGAGAATGGGGAAAGGCTTCCTGTAGAAGGAGGGCCTTTGATCATAACACCTATCCCACCTGCCTTACAGGATTGTTGTGAGGATCAAATGATATAACATACTTAAAGGGATTTGCAAACCTTAAAATCCTATTCTAGGTTTTCCAAATTTTTTCATGCAGTAGAGATTAAAATTTAATGTTTTGGGATACCTTGTATAAATGCCAGTTATCATCACCATCATCATTATTATATAATACTCAGCCATTTCTCAATTAATGGGCATCCTATTAGTTTTCATTTTTTTTCCCAACCAGGAAAATAGCTAGTATAAATATTTTTGTACATATAGGAACTAGTCTTATTTTTTTGATCTCTTTTGGGTATAGGCCTAGCAGTGATATAGCTGGGTAAAAGGGCATGCTTTTTCATTTATAATTTAATTGTTTTCCAGAAGTTGTACATATTTTCTTTTATAATTTATTTTATTTGTTTTAATCAGCCAAGTTCTAAATTCTCATCTTCCCAACCCAATTTATTCCCCCTACACACCCCCCCTGCCTCCAACTGAGAACAGGAGAAAAACAAAACATATATAGTCTTTTTTCCATTTAATTTTAATTTTATTTTTCTCAATTACAGGCAAACAAAAAATTTTAACATTCATTTAAAATTTTTTTGAGTTTCAAATTCTCTTCTTCCTCACTTCTTTTTCCCCCTCCTTGAGAAGGCAAGCAATTTGATACAGATTATATATGTGTAGTCATGAAAAACATTTCCCTTAATATCCATGTTGCAAAAGAAAACACAGACCAAAAAAAAAAGAATAAATAAAGAATGTAAAAAGATATGCTTCAATCTGTATTCATATGCCATCAGTTCTTTCTCTGAAGGTAGACTGCAGTTTTCATCATAAGTCCTTCAGAACTGTTTTGGATCATTGTATTGCTGAGAATAGTTAAGTTATTCACAGCTGATCAGAGTACAATGTGGTTACCGTGTGCAATGTTCTCCTGGTTTTGATCATTTTACTTTGCATCAGTTCATGAAAGTCTTCCCAAGTCTTTCTGAAACCATCTGCTCATTATTTTTTTAATATTTTAATTTTTTTCCAATTACATTTTAAAATAATTTTCAACATTCATTAAAAAAAATGGTGTTCCAAATTCTCTCTCTCCTTCCTTCCTTCCTTTCCCTCTCTTCTTCCTGAGATGGCAAGCAATTTGGTCTAGATAATACATGTGCCACCATGCAAAACATTTCTGCATTAGTCATTTTGTGAAAGAAAGTACAGACCAAAAAAATCCAATAAAAATAAAGTAAAAAATAACATACTTCAATCTGCATTCAGAGTCCATTAGTTCTTCCTCTGGAAGTGGATAACATTTTTTATCATAAGTTCTTCAGAACTGTCTTAGATCTTTGTATTGCTGAGAACAACTAAGTCATTTACAGTTGATCATCCATACAATATTACTTTTACTGTGTACAATATTCTCCTGGTTCTGCTCATTTCACTTTGCATCAGTTCATCTAAGTTTTTCCAGGTTTTTCTGAAAGCATCCTATAGCACAATAGTATCCCATCACAATAATATACCACTACTTTTTATTTATTCCCTAATTGATGGACATTCCTTCAATTTCCAATTCTTTGCTACCACAAAAAGAGCTGCTATAAACACTTTTGTACATATAGGTCCTTTTCTCTTTTCTTTAATCTCTTTGGGATATAGACTCATAGTGGCACTGCTGAGTTAAAGGGTATGCACAGATTTCTAGCTCTTTGGGTTTAGTTCCAAATTATTCCTTAGAATGGTCAGATTAGTTTAATTGTTTTTCTATGAGGTACTTTATATTTTCTTCCACTTATTCAACCTTCTGACTTAAAAAAAATTCTTGTTGCCTTATTCTGTTATTGGTCTCTATTTAGTGCATTCAAATTTTTAGGCAGTTTGCTGCTTGGGCAATGTTTTGTACCTTTTGTGCCAAGCTGTTAATTTCCTTTCCAATTATTTCTTCCATAGCTCTCATTTCTTTTCCAATGTTTTCCTCAAGTACTTTCATTCCATTTATTAAAAAAAAAACATTTAAAATTCTTTTTTAAACTCTTACTTCATCTCTTCCAAGAATTCTAGTTGAGGTTTTTTCCCAGGCTGTGTTTTCCTCTGAGGCAATGCTTGTAGATGTTTTGGAGTCATTCTTTTCTTCTGTGTTTGTGTCTTGAGTGTGTTTGCTACCTTAATAGATCCTGATGATGAGGTTCTTTTTTTGTTTGCCCATTTTTTTCCAGGCTATTTCCTAACTTTAGATTTGATGTTAGGACTAGGTTCTGCCACTCCTCTGGAGGAAATGTCCTGTTGCTGTTTTCTTTGGGTATTAAGTGTTGTGTTATTACAGAACCTAAGGGACAGGTTGAGGACTTACATGCTTTCAGTACTCCCCAAGGGGTTTGATGCAAGGCAAAATCTGATGGTAATTCCCTGGCTTGAGCTCTTCAAGTCCTTGACCTGGATTTGGGTCTGAGCAAAAGTAGAGTTCTTCTAGAGTTGCCCCTATAAACCAGATGGAAAACTCTGTTGGTTCAAAATGGCAAAATTGTAGGCTCTCCTTTGGTCTGGGATTCACATTCTGGTTATTCCTCTATAGGCTGGGCTAGATCCTGGAAGTGACACCTTGTCCTGAGCTTGGGGTCTGAATCATGCCTCTGCTGCTGGCGTCTGAACTTCCTTTTTAGTCTTTACACCATCTTTCCATGGAAAGGTGACATTTCATCCAAGCCCCCTTCTCACTCCACTCTGGCTCTGAGGCCCGGTTTTGGGAGACTTAGCTGGTACCTGTTGAAGTGTCTTAGTGTATATCTTGGAGTGCTCCAGTATGGTTCTGGGACCTCCTTTTGTGCGGGTGCATAGCCTCTCCTTGGACATTGGAGTATTCTATGTTCCATGTTCCTGCCCTGGCTCCATCCTCAGTGTCTGCAGACCTTTTTCTCTATCTTTCTATGCCAATCTGGACTGGACAAAGGGCTCTCTGTGACTTTTTCTGTATTTCTCCATCACGATTCAATTTTTTTTATTTTATAAATCTGTTTAGAGGAGTTATAGGTGGGAACTCAGCTTCATTGCTTCCTTCTACCCTCTCATATTCCATGTTGGTTGTGCCCTGGTTGTGCCCATTCAAGTAGGACTCCCGGAAGAGGATGTGTGTGTGTGTGTGTGTGTGTGTGTGTGTAAAAGGTGGAAGCTCAGATATCAGTATGGTGGGAAATTTTTAGGGTCAGCCTTAATTAAATAATGCTAGTAATTTGTTTTAGCCACTAATACCCACAAACAGGAAAAAAGTATCTATGATAAGGTAATTTTAAGGAGATTACTCAATGGGAGAAGGAACAGAGACAGAAAAAGAGAGAATCATTTTCTTAGTCCTTACAACAAAAAAAGAGAAAATAGTATGCTTTGATCTGCATTTAGACTCCATAGTTCTTTCTCTGGATATGGATAGCATTTGCCGTCACGAGTCTTTTGGAATGTCTTACATCATTGCATTGCTCAGAAAAATCAAGCATAATAAAGTCAATCATGATACAATGTTGCTGTTACCATGGATAGTGTTCTCCTGGTTCTGTTCACTTCACTCAGCATCAGTTGATGCAAGTCTTTTCAGGGTTTTCTGAAGTCTGCCCGCTCACCATTTCTTATTGAACATTAGTATTTCATTACATTCATATACCACAACTTGTTCAGCCATTCCCTAATTGATGGACATCCCCATAACTTCCAATTCTTGGCCACCACAAAAAGAGCTGCTATACATATTTTTGTACATGTGGGTCCTTTTCCCATTTTTATGATTTCTTTGGAATGCAGACCTAGAAGTGGTATTGCTGGGTCAAAGGCTATATACAGTTTTATAGCCCTTTGGGTATAGTTCCAAATTATTCTCCAGAATAGTTAGATCAATTCACAACTCCACCAGCAATGCATGAGTGTTCCAATTTTCCCACATATTCTTCAGTATTTATCCTTTTCCTGTTTTGTCATGTTGGCCAATCTCATAGGTATGACGCGGTACCTCAGACTTGTTTTAATTTGCATTTGTCTAATCAATAGTGATTTAGAGCATTTTTTCATATGACTATAGGTAGTTTTAATTTCTCCATCCAAAAACTGTCTGTTCATATCCTTTGACCATTTATTAATTGGGGAATGTCTAGAGTTCTTTAGATTTGACTGACTTCTCTATATATTTTGGAAATGAGGCCTTTATCAGAGACATTGGCTGTAAATATCATTTCCCAGCTTTCCGCTTCCCTTCTAATCTTGGTTGCATCAACTTTGTGCAAAACCTTTTTAATTTGATCCAATCAGAATTTCCATTTTGCATTTCATAATGCTCTCTATCTCTTGTTTGGTCATAAATTCTTCCCTTCTCCATAGATCTGACAGGTAAACTATTCCTTGCTCTTCTAATTTGCTTATAGTTTTATCCATTACATCTAAATCACGTACCCATTTTGACCTATCTTGTTATACAGTGTGAGATGTTGGCCTATGTCTAGTTTCTGCCATACTATTTTCTACTGTTCCCAGCAGTTTTTGTCAAGTAGTGGGTTCTTATACCAGAAGCTGGAGTCTTTGGGTTCATCAAACAGTAGATCACTATAGTCATTGACTACTGTGCCTTGAATACCTAACCTATTCCACTGATCTACCACTCGATTTCTTAGACAGTACCAAGTGGTTTTGATGAATCCTGCTTTATAATATAGTTTTAGATCAGGTTTGGTTAGGCCACCTTCCATTTCATTTCTTTTCATTAATTTTCTTGATATTCTAGAAGTTTCAACTCTTTAAACTCATGATAACACACTATTCTGTTAAGAACAATAAATATTTATTAGGCAGCTACAATATGTATTATATTGAGCTAGATTCAGGTTGAAAAACTGTCCCTGCCTTTGAGAGGCCTACGTTCTTCTTGTTAGAAGGGAGTTAATTTTTAAACCTTAAAGTGTAAATGTATACAATTATTATAAAGTAATTAGCCTGCTCCCATCCCCTTCCCAATCACCACACTTTTTTTTTTTTTCTACAGTTAAAATTATAACTGTTTCATGTTTCTGAACACATGGAAGATACTGGGAACTTAGTGAGCAAATAGGTATTTGTGGACTCAATTTTGACTTTGTAGATGGATTCCCCAACTGGAATAAATCTAGAGAGGTCATTTGCTCCAGTCCCCTGTCTCCACCCAGAGCCACACCTAAACCATTCCAGATGGAAGTAACTCTCCTGTTTTTAAAGTTCTCCAGAGAAGAGAATTCCATGACTTCCCCTGGTCACCCATTATTATTAACAAGTGCTTAGTGTCTGGAAATCCTTCCAAGTGACCAACCCAAATCCCACATGCTGTATCTTAAACCTATTTCCTCTTTGTTCATCCCTGCTGGAGATGGAGAACAGCTGGTACCCAGCTATGTACCCTATGGGCACTTTATGAATATGTTGACTAACTATTCATCATTTCCTGCCTAATAATCTTTTATGTCTTTGACAACCATTGTTCATTTCTTCAAATTGTCGTAATGAAAGCACGTATTTTGTATGATGCGTTAAGGCTGCCAAAGTGAAAAGCCTTCGAGACGGAGGTCAACAACAGTCAATAAGCATTGCTTATGTGTGAGGCACTCTGCTAAGTGCTGGGGACACAAAGAAAAGCCAAAACCATTCTTGCTTTCAGGGAGCTCATGGTAAATTGGGGGAGACATCATACAAACAACTATGTACAGATAAGACACATGCTGGATAAATTGGAGATAATCAATAGTGGAAAGGCAGTAGCATTAAGGGAACTGGGATAGGCTCCTTGTAGAAGGTGGGAATTTAGCTGGGCCCTGGGGGATGCCAAGGAATCCAGGAGACAGAGGGTACAATTCCAAACCTACCTCTTCTGCTTCGTACATGTGTGACATTGGAGATGTCACACTCCTTGGACTCCATTTTCCTTTCCTTTAAAATGAGGAGATTGGGGCAGCTAGGTGGCACAGTGGATAAGCTCTAGCCTTGGAGTCAGGAGGACCTGAGTTCAAATCTGGATTGAGACACATGACACTTATTAGCTGTGTGACCCTGTGCAAGTCACTTAACCCCAATTGCCTCACCAAAAAAGTGATAAAATAAAACAAAATGAGGAGACTGAAATAGCTAACCCCTGAGGTCCCTTCCACCTCCAGATCTATGATCTTAGAGTTCTCAGCTTGGAGTCAGGAGACTCAGATTCAAATCCTTCTTCAGATATGCATGAGCCATGTAACCCTGGGTAGGTCACTTAAACTCCAACCCTCAGGTTCCTTATCTGAGGAATGGGGATAGTAACTCTTTCTTTGCTTACTTCACTTAGGAGGAAAGTGCTTTGCAAACCTTAAAGTCTAAACAAATTCCAAGTGTTATTATAGACAGAGGGTTGGACAGTTCCTACTGGAGGTCATCTCATCCAGCCTCCCATCTCCAGGCAGCAGGAGCCAGAGGTTCCCACATTCTCTCTCCTGTGCATGTACTTAGAGCCAGTACTTAGAGAGCAGACTGAATCAGGGCTGATAACTACATGGGTAGAAAACAGAACACCTTCATGTAGGCATGTAAAGGAGATCCTAAGCCTACACCTTTGGGGATGGTGGGGGCGGGGAACTCAGAGGAGACTTTGTCCTTTCTTCCCCCAAGTATTCTCACTGTGGGGAGTGGCTAAAGCAGCACACTTGGAATCAGAAAGAACTGAGTTCACATCTGGCACAACCCTGGGCAAGTCATTTTAGCTCTCTGTCTCAGTTTCTTCATCATAAAATGGGACAAAAATAGTACCTACCTCCCAGGGTTGTTGGGAAGATCAAATGACATATTCTGTGAAAAATGGATAAATACTTGCTGTTATTTTAAATTTTATTATCAGTTCTGTGGTCTCACAAGACTCTCATGAATGGTACAGGTCAGAGTACATCCAAGGGGAGTGCGGGTGGGAACAAAATTTTGAGGGTGGAGATGATGTTCCAGATCCAGACAGGGTCAAAGAACACAGAGATGAAGAATTAGGTGAAATGTTGCTGGATGGGGGGAGGAGTAGGAGCATCCTAGGTGGAATGACCTTGGTCTTTCCCGTGTTCCCTTACTTTCTTAAAACCCTTATCTTCCTCTCAATTTTCCTCTTTTTATTGTACCTGCAACCCATTGGACCTTAGACTAAAGTCTTAGTCAAGTTTAAAACTAATAAAGCTTAGAACTGCACTAAGACTTTTGGGATACAGTACAAATGATAATAATAATAATAGCAATTATTATTATACAGTATTCAGCCATTCATAGATTAATGGGCATCCCCCTTAGTATCCAGGTTTGTTTGTTTTTGCTATCAGGAAAAGAACTATAAATATTTCTGTACGTATAGGACCTTGTTTATTTCTACGACCTCTCTAAGTACAGGCTTAGCAATGGTATAGCTGGGTCAAGAGGCATGCATTTTTTTTGTGTGTGTCTAATACCATGTTGCTTTCCAGAATGGTTGTGCTCTTTTTTGAAAAGGACTTGTTGGAGAGGATTATACATGTGCCTGTTCCAATGGTAGAATCTCAGACTTCCACTGCTCTTATGGCGGCAATGCCTCTCCTCTCTTCCTCCTCCCCAAAGTGGAGGTAATAAAATCTTCACATTAAATTTTAGTAACTCACTTCATTAACCCCTCTCAGACATATTTGAAATTAAATTAAATGAAGCAACTTTCACTAACTAGATGTTTGGGGAAAAGGGATTGTTCTTCTTAGGTCACCTTGATCCTGCAATAGGAAATCAGATAAGTATTGAATTGGCTAAGAGCCATTCTTCAGACTAGCAAGCAGAGTTACTCGAGCAGTCAGGATCCAGACCTGTCAGAGCTCTTATTTCTTTTTCTTTTTCTTTTTTTTTGGGGGGGCAGTTGGGGTTAAGTGACTTGCCCAGGGTCACACAGCTAGTAAGTGTCTATTGTTTGTCTGAGGCTGGATTTGAACTCACGTATTCCTGACTTCAGGGCCGGTGCTCTATTCACTGCACTACCCAGCTACCCCTAAAGTCCTTCTTTCTCCCGAGGACATCAGCATGGTGTATTGGAGAGAACATTTGATGGGAATCAAGAGACTAGGCTCTTCTGTTAACTTGCTTTGTGGATGGGGGCAAGGCTATTTCCTCCTGAGGTTGGAGTTTCTGGATCTCCTCTGTAGAATGAATGAGGGTTGAAAGATCTTTCAGGTCCCTTTTCATAGTTGGTCTATGAGTCCCTGACCTCATGGAATCTTCACCAATCAGACGAAGCTAGAGACCCTTGAATGTGGCAGGAAAACTAAGCTGAATCAAACACTGTGGATAATGAGCTGCAGGGCTTCAATTTCCCCTCTATCATCCCCTGGACAAGGTAGCTTGTCCATCTGTTTTTTCTTTGACTTTCAGTGAAGGTTAAATTGGTCCATGATTTTCATGTGATGATTATAATCTATTGGTCCTTTTCATTATCATTCATATTTTATTTTTATGACCCATGCGAAAAATTCATTATAACAGTGCAAGGCCAAGGCTACCACTGAAAACTCTCCTTGACACAGAAATCTCCTGGTGGCATGGAAACACCAAAAAGTATCACTTTTTGAATTATATTTTGCTCTTTCTATACTTAGGGTACAGCCAAGGCGTGACAGAAAGAGCCTGGAGTTGGGAAGCAGGAGATCTGGGTTCTAATCCTTATTCCATACTAACTAGCTTTGTAATCTTGGGTATGTCAATTCATTACTTGTCTTCTTTAGGGCTTTCCCCCCACACCTTTAAAAGGTAGGGTTTAGACTAAATCACCTTTGTGGATCCTTCCAGCTCTGGCATTATAAGATTTTATCATTCAATTGTGTGTATAAATTTGCCCCCTAGATTTCCATTAATACAGAATCCAAACAACTAGAGGAGTCAATCAGCTTTGTTTATTTTTTTTTATTTTTTTTATTTTATTTCTTCCTTTTGAGGATGAACTGTGGGGTTGTGTGAGATTCTAACGGGTCTTCTAGTAATGAAAGCATTTTAGCTTCTTTCTGCTTCAGTGTCTTCATCTGTGAAATGGGAATAATAATAGCACCTACAAGGTT
This sequence comes from Phascolarctos cinereus, assembly GCF_003287225.1. Taxonomy (NCBI): domain Eukaryota; kingdom Metazoa; phylum Chordata; class Mammalia; order Diprotodontia; family Phascolarctidae; genus Phascolarctos; species Phascolarctos cinereus. Next base: position 68,683,881 of record NW_027556180.1, read on the forward strand.
GTTGCGAGGATAAAATGAAATGATATTTTAAAATCACTCTGCCAGTCTTAAAGTGATATATAAATGCTATTACTATCATTATCAATATAATTATAAAAAAAGATGACTTTTTACTCCAATTTATTCTAACAAGCATTTATTACGGGCTTCCTTAATAACCAGGTACTCTGCTAAGCATTGGGGAATAAAAGGAAAACAAAAACCAGTTCCTGCCTTCAAGAAGATTACATTTTTCTGTGGCAGGGGTGGGAGGAAAGGATATAGGATATTAGTTGATAAATACAGACATGATAAGGTGAAGTGGCAGAAAGCACAAATAGGCAGAAAGACCAGCAAAGGCTTTCCCTAGATGGTTTCACATGATCTGAGAAGCAGGGGAAAAGGCAGCATTTTCCAGGTATGGATGACAGTCTGTGCAAAAGCCCACAGGTGGGAAATGAAATGCTAAGTTTGAAGAACAGTCATTAGGCCAATTTGATTGGGACATAGTACACTCAATCTCTTCACCTCTAAGACAAGGCAATAATACTTGCCCTACTAACCTCACAGAGTAGCTGTGAGGAAAGTGCTAGAGAAACATTATTATGTGAATAGGAATTTGAACTATTACTAGTATTTTGTATAGTTTTTATGTCCAGTGTTTTTTATTGGTGTAGTATCACTTAAAATCAGTGCACGTAAAGTCATGGTAACTCTCAGTTACCCAGATTATCCAAATTCACAAAACATTCCATTTCTCAGTTATTCCAGATCGATGAAGAGTCAATTTCATCATTATCAGCATCCTCAGTTTAATGTGATCCTGACTCATGCTTCTTTGAGGTTTACAGAGTACTTTCCCCACTATGATCTTGGGACATAGGTTGTACAAGTATCATTATCTGTGTTTTATGGGTGAGGAAAAATGAGGCTTGGGTAGATGATATATCTTTTCATTATAAGTCAAAATCAGGTCTTGAACTCATGTCTACTTATCCCAAGAACAAGAATTTCCCCTACTAATGAAAGCATGCTGGCTCTCTTTTCCTACCGCTGAATGTCAAATTTTTTTTTTAATAATTAATTTATTTTTTATTTTTCAACATTCACTTCCATAAGATTTTGAGTTTTAAATTTTCTCCTCCTCCCTCTCCTTCCCTCTCCTCAAGATGGTGTACAATCTGATATAGGCTCTACTTATATTGAGTGTCAAATTTCTGAAGAATTATTTTGGCACTCAAATGCTGAGCAACATAAAAGAGAAAAGAAATGAAGAAGGCCCCCTCCCCCCCATTCATTCATGTGTTGTGATATATTTGGTAGCATTGAAACTGACCCCAACCCCTTCTCTACTTCCCACACCATTCACCCTACACCTGTAGTACTCAGTAAAATTTGATGAGATGTCACAAAGTTCATTTTTATCTCTAAAACAACTATGATCAACATAGTTAAACCCATACCACACATACACACACCTTTGTTCCTCCTCCTTGTATTTGATGTGCAAAGGTATTTAAGAAAGGAGAGTGGGGAGGAGGAGGAGGAGGAGGAGGAAGGAAGGAAGGAAGGAAGGAAGGAAGGAAGTCCTAACTTTGGAAAGAGAAAGCAGATGTTTCTGGAATGGTGAAAGAAGATTCTGTCTCTAGCCACATGAATGGGAGAATTCCAGCTCCAGTCAGCCAGAGACACCATTTATTGGCTATTTTCTTGCTCACACTGCAATAAGGCTCCCAGTTGGGAACAGGCTGCATTCCAGGTGGCTACAGAATTGGACGTAGGGCCTGGAATTGGTTCTCCCTGGATGGGGGAAAATCCTGCACCTGAACATCTGAGAGGGCTATCCGCTTTCCTGAACTGAGGCCAAGAGGCAGGGCAGCACCCTTCCTTTCCTTCTCCCCTCCTCATCTATTAGAGCATCTGGTCATTGTCTTCTTATTGGGGCTGTCTGGTCTAGCAGAATTCTGGACTGGAGACATTCTCCAAGGGGTCTGGCAGTTCTCTTTGGTTTTCAAAGGATCATAGGGTTTAGAGTTGGAAGGGACCTTGGAGGCTCATTATGTTCATCAGAGGAGGGAAGCAGGGAAGAAGGGGTGCCCCTGAATGAAAGAACATAGGTCACTTAAGACCTCAGTTTCTTTCTCCTTTCTGAATGTGGCAGGGGATCCTCTAGTTGCCAAGGGGAGGATGGAAATGGGACATTTACATTCAGGTGGATTCTCCAACCCCATGGAATTTACCATCACTTTGTAGATTTGTTTTTGGAAGGTGTAGACTAGTACTGCAGAGGCTGTTATCTTCTCCTCCATGTTACATCTGCCGTTCAGGGCATGAGGGAGAGAGTTTGTACCCAGCCTTTGTCCTTTGGATTTTTCCCACATCACACAGGTCACGAAGATTGTCATTACTGTTGTTGTGAATAATAGAATTCACAATAATAATGCCAGTAGGTAATTCATAGATGCTTGTTGACTGACTCATCTTAGCGTGGGTATGACCCTTGGTTTTTAAATGCTGTTCCAGTAGATTGAAAGGTCTGGCAGGCAAGGAAAGGTCTGGCAGGCAAGCAAAGATCAGGCAAGTGGGAAAGACTTCAAAAGTGGACTTTGATGGGTTATATAAAATCATAATCTGAGTATCAGTTTAGCAAAGTTCAGAGAGGAGGGAGGTGTCAACTCAGCAAGATATTCTTACTGTGGTGTGGAAGAGCTTGTCAAAGCCATATTTTCCTGAGGAATGCATATGAAACACCTCTCACTCCCTGCCTCTTTCCTTCCTTCCCTCTCTCTCTCTTACACGCTCTCAAATGATTCAGACCTGGAAGGGACCTTGCAGGCTCCTTATATTTACGTAAGGAGAGAAGTAGGAAAAGAGGAGGATACCTGGGTAAAAAGAAAAACAAAAGATTACTTAAGACCTCAGTTTCTTTCTCCTTTCTGAATGTGGCATAGGCTCTCTCTCTCTCTCTCTCTCTCTCTCTCTCTCTCTCTCTCTCCTCCACCCCTCTCCCCCCCCTTCCTTCCTTCCTTCCTTTCTTCTTTCCTTTTTTCCTTTCCCCCTCTTCTTCCCCCTTTCCTCATGGTTTACCCAGCCCTCTCAAATGTGATACCCAGTCCAAAATTTCTGAGTTCATCTTGCCTTTCAATCTAGACTATAAACTCTTTGAGGCTGCACTATACCACTATACAGTCACACGGAGGTGTATATGCATACATATAGGTATACATAATATATGTGTATGTGTGTATGTATGCATACATGTCGTATATATGTGTCGTGCATATGTCATATATATGATAAGTGTGTGTGTCATTGTATTTCCCATTACTGCCTAGCAGAGTCAGCCAGTCAACAAGCAGTTACTTAGCAATTTCTCTGGGGAACCTCGGGTACTCTATCACAAGGTTTGAGAGCTTGGTCAAGACCTCGTACCCTTTAACCTTATTCTGGTTTAGACATTGCCTCTTTTATATCCTGACACTCAGACCTGGCCATTGCAGCCTCTGAGACCTAGGATCACAGCAAAGCAAGGCAGATCTTTAAAGTGACCCCAGCATAGCTGACTTTAAAGTGACCCCAGAGCAGCCCTGGAGAGCTGTCTCCAAGGTAACCAAGGGGGTCATCTAACAATCTCCCCCTCCCCTCCCTTCATCTTGCCTCCCCTCCCCCCAGGCCCAGCTTGCATCAGCCTCCAGGGGGCACAAGCGATTCGCTCTAGGTTTGCAGTCCTGATTGATTTGGCCAAGAACAGTTATTGGAACAGTTTCTCCCCAGAAGTGGCCCTTTCTTGGTGATTGATGTTGGTCCTAGCTCAAGAAAAAAGCCCTTACCCAGGCAGTTCTAATGCTGAGCTATTTAGAAGGCTCATAAAGGTGCATGGGCTAGGAAATGTCAGTAGAATAAAATTGGCTGCCTTCTTGAAGCAGCATAGAGTAATGGCAAAAGCACAGGATTTGGAGTCCAAGGAGGCAGATTCAAATCTTGACTCTACCATTCATTGGCTGTGTGACCATGGGGAAGTTGCTTAACCTATGTTGGCCTCAGTGTCCTTATCTGTAAAATAAGAAGAGTTGGATTATATGGCTTCTGAAGTATCTTTTAGCTCTAGATTTAGAGGTTCTTAACCTGAGGTCTGTGAACTTAAAAAAAACATTTTAAAAACTGTATTTTAATATAATTGGATTATTTTATAATTCTTGGTATTTTATTTTATACATTTAAAAACATTATTCTGAGGAGTCTATAGTCCCTTATGGCCATGATACAAAATATGTTAAGAATCCCTGCTCTAGAACTAAGATCTTATGGAGGTCCCTTCTAGCTCTAAATTCTATGACCCACTAAGCCTTGGTTTGTTGCCGTTCAGTTGTTTCAGCCATGTCTGACTCTTTGGGACTCCATTTAGGGTTTTCTTGGCAGAGATATTAGAGTGGTTTGCCATTTCCTTCTTTAGCTTATTTTTACAGATGCAGAAACTGAGGTAAACAGGGTCAAGTGACTTGTTCAGGGTCCCACAGCTAGTAAGTACCTTAGGCCAGATTTAAAATCAGAAAGATGAGTATTCCTGACTCCATTCATGGTGCTCTAACCATTGTGCCACCTAGCTGCTTTGATATAGACCTGGAAATCAGTATAGATTCAGTATAGGCCCTTCCTGTCAGCAACTCCTGGGTAGTTTATAATCTTAGACAATTGCTTGGGGCACTGAGAGATTGAACAATTTACCCATGGCCTTAGACTACTTATACAACTTAGAAGTGCTTAACCCAGGCCTTCTTGACTCCAGAGATGGTCTCCCCATTCATTAACTCAGATCGCCTCTGTTTCAATGTGGCTGAAATTCTCCAGGCTGCAACTCCAGCTGAGGAGTAGGGAGTGGGGATAGGGGCAGGAAGAAAGAAAAACAAAAACTGAAGTAGGTACAATCAAGTGTAAAAGAAAATTCTCTTGAAATGTAAAGATCCCCAATTTGACCTTTTCTTTTTCACTTTTGAACCATATTAAGAAATTGTGTAGGTTATATCTCATGCTAAAATACTTCAGTAAAGATGAAACATTTCCTTCATTAACTTCTTTATTAACTTCATGAACTGTGTTTTCTCTATGTGAATTGAATGAACTATCTTCATTGATTTTTTTGGGGGAAAGCAAAGACCAGTTGTGTTGGTACTGTATAGACATAGCCTTCATGAATTCACACACAGGTATTGGGGGAACCCTGACTCTCCCTTGCCTCCCCTTCTACCCTGCTACCAAGGTAGCATCCACCTTCCCTTGGCATGTTCACATTGTTAGTTCAGATCCCAGGTGACTGCTTTGTGTATCTCACAGTTTCTTTCCTCTCTTCAAGAGGGTTCAGGGTTAGTTTTGCATGGAAAACATCTCCCTTTCCAGGAGATTAATGGTGGCCCACATATAGCAGATAAGCAAGGTAGAGAGGAGGCAGGAGAACTAAGCTGTGTTAACACACAGGCAAAGGGAAGGAAAGAACTGAAGCAATTATGGGCTTAAGCCCAGCTCCTATCCTCCATCCTTGTCCTTGCACCCATCTCACCCCCCAGCTAATTTTATCTCAAATGGGTTTGATTCGTCTCAAATATTTATTAGCTGTGTGCATTTAAGCAAGCTACTTTACCCTCTATACTATTCACATTCCCTACTGTACAGAATTGTTTGGAGGCAAGCAGCCTGCAAACTTGAAAGTGTTGCATAAGGGTGTGCCATTATCATCCACATATTTGGGGTAGAAAGCTTTATTTTATCAAAAAAGAGGCACTTATTCACTGTAGTTCTTCATTATATATTTCTTCTCATGACATTTTTTCCACAAAGACATCTGAGTGAATGGGACAGTAATCAGTACATTACCTTGGAGAGCTCTCGAGGAGCATATCCAAAGAAGAATTAGGGATTGGTGATGCCATCAGAGACCAATGGCTTCCCTCTTTAGAGATGAATGGAGGCTGATTGGACACTGTACTTTGGGCTGGTTTTTCATTTTTTGTATAGTGACTTAGAGTTCATAGAACAGCAGAGGTCAAAGGGCCCGTGAAAGATCCTTAGGTCCCACCCCCTTATTTTGCAGATAGAAACAATGAGATCTGAGGAGAAGTCACTTAACTGAGGTCACAGAGTTAGTTGTTTCATACTAGTCTGACCTTGAACCCCTTTGTTAGGGGAGCTAATGTGATTTTTATGGGTTCAAAACTCCTTCTTCCCTTGGGCCCAACCTGGATCTTGGAAAGTCTCCTGACGGTAACTCTTAGAACTTACTGATCTCATAAGAACTCCTATTTATAATGACATGGGTGTATTTGTGATGTACTGAAAAAAATACTGACTTCAGGGGCAGCTAGGTAGCACAGTGGATAGAGCACCAGCCCTGGATTCAGGAGGACCTGAGCTCAAATCCAGTCTCAGACATGTAACACTTACTAGCTGTGTGACCCTGGAAAGTCACTTAACCCCATTGCCAAAAAAAGAAAAGTACTGACTTCAGAATGAAAGGGTCTGGGTTTGAACCCTGATTCTATTGTTCACTACTTATGTAACTTTGGGCAAATCAGTTAACCATCCTGAGCCCTAATTTACATGTGTAAAATGAGGGTGTTGAATTAGATGGTATTTAAAATCCTTTTAGTTTAAACATTCCAGGTTTGGAGTTTGTAATGTGCTAGGTTTGAGGTGACATTATAAAGATGAATTTTGTTGTTTTTGACTTGTTTTTCAGTCATGTCCAACTCTTCATGATCCCATTTGGAGTTTTTGTGGCAGAGATACTGGAGCGGTTTGCCATTTCTTTCTCTAGTTGATTTTAAGATGAGGAAACTGAGGCAAACCAAATTAAGTGATTTGCCCAGGGTCATACAGCTAGTAAGTGTCTGAGGTTGGATTTGAACTCATGAAGAGGAGTTTTCCTGACTCTAGGCCCAGCACTCTATCCACTGAAGTGGGGACCTTCAAGCTTTTCTGATATTACCTTCCATTCACACTGTATATATCATGTACATAACAAATGTTTTCATGTTTCCTCACCCATTGAAATGTGAGTTCCTTGAGGGCAGGGACCATGCTTTTGTCTTTCTTTGTAACCCCAGGATTTAGCACAGTACCTGGCACACAGTAAGAGCTTGTTCACTGTTGACTGACTGACTTCTTTATAGAGGATGGCATCTGGGTCTGTGAGGAGCTATTGGGTAGTAAGAGTAAGTAGTCTTTGAGGCTTTGCTTATTGTGAGAACTCCCAAAGAGAGTCCCTTCTGGTCAGAGAATAAACTCCTGTCTTATTCAATACAAGTGCTTTTCCATGACTGTCCTCCATTTACTTTCTCTGGGGATAGGGAGGAGACAAACATGATCAGCCTGGAATATTATAATGTAGATGGCAATCACCTTTAGTCCATCGCTTTTCAATTATGAAAGAAAACATAAGGAGAGGGAGGAAATCTTTACAAACAGGATGACACCCTTCACTCTGGAATGCTGAGGCTCAGTCTTGCCTTGGGGAAGCTGTATAGACCAGATGACCTCTTCTTTGGTACTAGGGATGCTGTGTTGTACCAAAGAGTCCTTGAATCTCCCTCATTGAATCTTAGCATAGATACAATCACTGTTCCATCATGTTTGCTTTCCTCAGGCACAGGCTTAGCCTAGAATTAAAGACCTCTGATAATCCCCACCCACAACCCCTGAGTAAACAGCCTTTGCTGGGAGAGGTACTGTGGGCTCCTCCCTTCTGGAAAGGCTCCTTCTTCCCTCCCTTTCTCCTGTCCAGGTCTTGGCTCACATGTAGGCTGAGATTCCACCAGCCCAAGTTACCAGATGGAGAATCCCAAAGGGTTGCCATGTGTCATGTGAGAGGGTCTTTGTGCCAACAGTTTGAAGAGCACAATCCCCAAGCAGAGCAGAACAGAGCAGAGCAGAGCAGAGCACTATAGGGCCCTCTGTGCTAAGTCCCCTCCATGTGGACTTGGCCTCTCAGCCCCCAATCCACACCTCTTCCTCCACTAACCAGGATATGGTAGAGTAGATCCTGTCCAAGAAGGAGAGAACAAGGGACCCAAGAGAGAATGCTTTCCATTCATGGAAATGGTTTTTCCACATGGTCCTATTTTCTTTTAGTGCATCTGAAAGGTGTAGATTCATAATGAGGATGGTGTCTAACAGGAGCAAGGAAGTACCAAACAGAACTCCCCTGAAAAAAATAAAATCTTGCTTCCAAATAGTACAGTTCATCTTCTAAGAGGGTGGTTCTCTCCCCATCCCCACCCACTCACCCTGCACTTTTCATACTGTGCCTAAATTTGGCATTCCAATAACATTTTTATAATATAGCATTACCCCCAGAGCTCAGCCAAATCCCCTTGGATTCAGAACTGGCAGCTGGGAAACGATGAATGAATGGACTATTTTTTTTTTCATTTTCTCCCTCCCCTCACTACATATGTTTCTCAGCTTCTTGCTCATAAATTTAATTTGCTAAAAAATCCAAACTTTTACTTTTTTTGTTGGAGGTGGAAGGTGGGGAATGTGAGGACTTTGGTTCAGAAACTTGTTTAGCATTTACCAAGGACACAGCATCTGGGGGCTGGAGCTGTGTGCTTCAGGAGGAAATCTTGCCCTAGCCTTCAGCCTTGGGAGTTTGATTAGAATTGTTCTTCTAGGGAAGAAAGAGGAGACCAAAGTATCGTTGGAAGAGCCTCCGTTCTAGGGACAGGACTTCGGATACCCCACCTTGCAGCAATAGCTTTCTTCATGGGGCAGGGACACTGGCCTCCTTACTGTTCCTCACACATGACATTCCATCTATGGCCCCTGCCCCTTTTCCTCGTCTATCTCCCATGCCTGAATTGCCCCAGTGCCCTTCTCATCTCTGTCTCTTGGCTTCCCTTTTGTTGTTGTTTAGTCGATTAGTCATGGCTGACTCTTCATGACCCCATTTGGGGTTTTCTTGGCAAAGATACTAGAGTGCCTTGCCATTTCCTTCTCCAGCTCATTTTATAGATGAGGAAACTGAGGCAAACAGGGTGACGTGACTTGCCTAGGGTCCCAACAGCTAGTAAGTGTCTGAGGCTGCTTGTGAACTCAGGTCCTCCTGCTTGGGGCTGGCACACTGTCTGTGATCTACACCATCCACTGTGACATCTAGCTGCCCCTGGCTTCCCTGACTTCCTTCAAATTTCAGCTCAATTCCACTTTCAGCAAGGATCCTTTTCTAGTCCCCCTCAATGCCAGTGTCTTTCCTCTGAGAATATTTCCAGCTTATCTGATATAAATCTATGTGTGTCCAAATCTTCTATGTTGTCTCCTTCATTAAAATGTTAGCTAATTAAGTGTAAGGGAATATTTTTGCCTTCTGTTTATCCGCAGCACTCAGCACAGGGTCTGGCATATACTAGGTACTTAATAAGTGCTTATTAACTTGACAGGAAAAAAAGTTATAAAATCAACCAGTAAGTCCCTTAATGTTGTTTGATTTAGAGAAAGGTAGGTTTTGAGTAACTTAATTATATGATGGTTTATTACAAAGAATGACAAAGGTTTGTCTTCTATCACTACTCTGAAGAGAACAGGCAGAAATGAGCTAATGCTGAAGAAGAACCATCTGGCTTATAGGGAAGAAGACTTATTTTCATAGAATGTCCTTCCTGTGCTTGGAATACACTGCTTTCTCCTCTTTGTGTGTAAAATTCTTACTCTTGCTTTAAAGTTCGATTCAAATCCAATCTCCATAAAGCCTTTCCTGTTCCCTAGCCTGGTAATGACCTTCCCAGTCAGACCTCATGCAGTTCCTGGTTCTGTAACTTTTTCATGAACTTATCATGTCATGTTATGTATTGTCATGACCTATATTGATTTGTTGTTCTTCTAGATTGAAAGGTCCATTAGGACTTGGGCTGTATCTTATCAAAACTTTTTATCTGTCCAGGTACTTAAAACAGTGCTACTTGCATGCAGGGAATTGATAAATGTCTTTTGAATGAATTTATTTTGAACAGAGTTTTTATTCCCTTTTTCTTAGCTTCTTTATATTCCTCCTGCGCTGTGTTTCCATGGGTCTCCATATCTGCTCTTCTGAGATTAGAGGAAAATCACAGGATTTAGCATGGAAGGGAACTCCATGTTTTAGTCCAACCTGCTCTATTTACAAATAGGGAAACTGGGACCCAGGGAGGTAAATTGGGTGGTCACTTCTAAAGGAATTATAATACTCCTCCTAGACCTAGAAAGTAACACATTTGTTCTCATTAAGTTTGGGGACCAATAAAGCCAATAATGAAGGAAAATAGGAACAAGAGGTAAAGATGGTGTGAAAAGAGTAAAGGGTCTTGAAGAGTGTGATGATAGAATCCATCTTATGGAATGGTAGAAATCTTCAGGTTTGCAAATGCTGAGAACTTCTGAAATGAACTACAAAGGTGAGGTCAAAAGAAGACAGAGGCATTCCAAAGAGATAATTTGTTTTCAGCGCCATTCTTAGGACACAAGGAATAAGATAGGACACTTACCTCTTAGGAGGGGACAGCTTTTTTTCCTTTCCTTAACAAGTCACTTAAGGAGGTAGCCAGGCAGATTAAAAGGGGGTTTTCCTAGATTGTGGGAAATGTGGGAATTTTTTTTGGAGCCCCTCCCCCCCCAACCAATACCAATACTTCTAGTTAGTCCATAATCACCATCATTACCAGTTTCTCTTAAGCAAGGTAGCTAGAGAGATTGGATTTCCAGTCCTTTTCTCTACCTTCCTGTACTCAATCAGTAAACCAGTAAGTATCTATCATTGTCTGGTAGGTAAAAAGTATTGCTCCTCAGCCTAATTGATTTGTAAATTCTTTACCTATCATCACTGTTCAGGCTGCCCCTGCTAATAATGATAATAGTTGATGTTTCCATAATGCTTACAAATTTAAGGTTAACAAACTGTCATGTATGTATGCATATAAATGTATATTTATATATATAATACATGATATATGTGTAATATATGATATATGTACGTACATATAAAAACTCCCTTAAAATTTGCTATAATGCTGTGAGGAGATATTCTTTGTTTTCCCTTTTTATAAATGAATAACTGAGACCCAGAAAAATTAATTCACTTTTCCAGGCTCTCATAGCTAGTAAATGTCTGAAGTATGATTAAAATCTTCCTGATTTCAAATCCCAAATGCTATCCATTACATTTTTATAGCATTTGTGGTGGGAAGTTGTCAGTGGGAAGAGATATACCTGGAAAGCTTTGGAGCTTCCCCTAGAGAATGACTCTGACATATTCTCTGTAATAACATGAAATCACAGTATTCTTCTCTAACTGTCCACATGGGCAAACCAGGTTATACTTTCACAGATTTTTACCTAGAGCAGTATTTCTCATTTTTTTTTTTGGTTTTAAGATCATTTTATACTCTTAACAATTATTGAGAGCCCCAAAGAGTTTTTGTTTATGTGGGTTATATCTATCCATAATTATTGATGTAAGTTAGCTTTCTCACCTATGGAGAACTGGGAAATGGTAAGGATTAAAGAGAGTTTAGCCAATAACTGACTGATCCCATAGCAGTGAGAACACTGTGTGAGTACAAATAAATTGTTATATTTATCAATAATAATCTATCAATAATCAATTTACTGTAAATTAAAACTCATAATTAAAAATATTTCTCCATTAATTCATTTTAAAATAACAGTAACAAACCTATTACATGTTAGCACAAAATTTATTCTTATGAAAAATAAATATATTGCAAAATAAAAAAATTAAGTGAAAAGAGTGGCATTGTTTAACATATTTTTGCAACCCTCTTTAATGTCTGTCCTAATAGAAGACAGCTAGGTTCTCATATCTGCTTCTTCATTCGTGCTGTGACATGTTGTTTTGGTTGAACTATATAGTCTCATACAGATATGTAGTTGGGAAAAGGAATAGTGTTTTAATAGGGAGATAATTTCTTAGTATTATCAGGAAAAATGTCTTGACTTTGTGAACCACCCTGAAAGGGTCTTGAGGATGGAGCACACTTTGAGAATCATCATGCTAGAGACTGAACAGTTTCAGGCTAATTCTCTTTATCTCGGGTTGGCTTTCAGGTGAGACCAACAGAGAAACATATGCAGTACTTGCGCTTTGCAAGGAGAGGGCTGCATGGAGTTAGAATGTGGGACTTGGACTCTGGTCTTCAATCCTGCCTCAGACACTTACTTTTTGATGCTGGTGGGTTTTTTTTAATTAATTGTATCCCCTGTATTCAGTGTAGTGTCTGGTACATAGTAGGCACTTAATAAGTGTTTACTGGAAAGCTGGGTAAGTTACTTAACTTCCCTGAGTCTCTGTTTCCCAATATGTAAAATGGAGATAATACTATCACCTATCTTACAGGGTAATTGTGAGGACCAACTAAGACAATGCGTGTAAAATGCTTTATAAATCTTAAAGCTCAGTGTGTCTTAATACTATTGTTGTTGTTGTTGTCATTATTATTATTATATTATTATTATTATTATTATTATTATTATTATTATTTGCAGCACTGATTACTGGATCAAGACCAACTTCATCTTTTAGAAAGCTCACATTAAATGGCCAGCTCCATGTGGCACTGGACTGGATAATATATAGGCTTTCTCTAAGGTCTCTCTAATTAGGGACACTAGGGGTCTGAAGCAGCTTGTCATTTCAGCCACTGGGGTCTACCAATGAACACTGAATAAAAGGACTCCCTGCAATCTACTACCTAAAACTATCACTGAGGCTAGACACTTGTCCTATACAAAGAACGAAGAAATTAATGAATCCGATCAAACAACCCTGATTGAGTCCTCACAGAAGGTAGGATCTATTAAGTTGTAGGCAGCCTTCAGCATAGTGTCAAAAACATTGAATTTTTCATTCTAATGTAGGCTCCACCCATATGTATGACCTCAAGCAAATCTCTTCACTTCTATGGGCTTTAGTTTCATCCTCCATAACATGATAGTATCTCATCCAGGTAGGAATCCCACCCATTATCTCTGTGAGATAAGAGCTGTTCCCTGTCTCAGGTTGATTGCAGTTCAACCTTAATCTTCCAAAAGGGGTCCTTTTCTGGACTCCAGGACATATTGAAGTCTCTAAAATTGCCTCAAGTACGGTATATGTTTTTTCTGTTCCACAGACATGCTCCAAATTATTTGATTATTTCTGTAAATAATTCCTGATTTTGATAATTCTGCAATTTTTGTGACCAAATTTGCAGGGAATCCCCAAAAGATTCCAGGTGGATTTGGTGTGATCTTAAGAGTAGATAGGGAAAAAGAAAAGACAAGGACATGATTGCAAAATAAATAAATAAGCACACATATATGAAAAGCACAAACAAGTACCTAACGAGGAGCAGCTGTGAGTGGCTATTTACAAAAATGCTGCCGAGCTGCCGAAGTTATTGGACTAGGATACAGGGGTGGGGAGTAGTTTGAGAAGGCTTCATGGAGGAGGAAGCAAGTTTCTATTTGAATTTTGAAGGAGAAGAGAGGGATATGGACTGTCTGCCAAAGAAATAGCTCATCCTCCATCTTCCTTATCCCCTGATGACATTGGATCACAACCCACTGAAGTCCTGCTATGAGATATTCTTTTTACCTCTCTCCAGTCCTGCAGCATCACATACTTTTATTTATGTCACTCTCAGGCAAAGAGCAGCCAGGAATATTTCCACAGTAATGACAAGAATGAGAAAATACAATCAGATTTGACAAGAGAGAGGGAGAGAGGGACAGAGACAGAGAATGAGAGAGAGGGACAGAGACAGACAGAGAGGGAGAAGAGAGAGAGAAGAGAGAGAGAGAGGAGAGAGAGAGAGAGAGAGAGAGAGAGAGAGAGAGAGAGAGAGAGTTTTTTAAGACATCTGTGAGGTCAGGGAATAGGAGAGGTATTATTTACATCTCTGCCTTCCCCCCTTCCACGTTTTTAGGGATGTCAGAATACATTGTAAATTTTATCATCTAGATACTATATAAAATCAACAGACAGCTCTCAGCTGCAGGCACTCAAGTGTTAGGTTCTGACCTGGACCTAATCTTTGTACTCACACAGTGTTCTCAGTTGCCAAGGGATCAGTCAGTCATTGGCTAAACTCTCTTTAATCCTTACCATTTCCCAGTTCTCCATAGGTGAGAAAGCTAATTTACAATCAAGAGGAAAGAGACGTTGGGAACAAGAGCTTATAATTTTGCTCTTTGGGTCATCCTTGAAAGCCTTTATCTTTCCTACTCAATAAACCAGCATCCCAAAGAGCCGCCTCTAGGAAACAATCAATTCTGAAGCCTACAAGGCTAGGCCTTCCCATGAACAAAACAAGTTGTTGATTCCGAGAGAAAAAGCAATCCCTCTGGACTTTTGTCAGATGAATTTTTCCAGTGTTTGTTGTGGTGCAGGCATAACCTAATGGAATTGCTGAGACAATGAGTCTTAGTAACTAAAGTGAAGATAAATAGATAGAAACTGTTGATATATACAAGCCAAATTAAATGCTGATGCAGAAAGATTACTGAGATACTACACACAAGGAAAAGCAGGATATGAGAAACCAAATTAGCGTAGCAAGAATTGACATCCATGTATTTGGTTTTAACAAACCAGGATTTATACATCTGAATGAGTGCTGCCTTCTTCAAAGTAGTCACCTTAGGAAGTCATAAACTTATTCCAATTGTGTTTCTCACTCAAAACACTTTTGGAGCTTCCTTTTGGTAATTACCTTCCAAGTTATTTTACCAGCCACCTCATTTAATCATTACCCCTATTTTAATTCTGACTAAAAATCTCGTGTTGCTAGAGCTTTCTTGGAACGTAGATTTGATTTTTACATGAGAAGTATTCAGAGCCATCCATATGAAAAAGTTAATGATACATTTACGTAAAAATCAGATCTGCCTTCCAAGAAAGCTCTGTAATCATTAGGATTTCCAATTGATCTGTTCAAGGCATTTTTCGTGGCAATGGGAAATACCTTTGTGGAGCCATTTGCTGTTTTATACTTTGGTAAAGGTAAGTAAAGAGGACACTTGAACAAATATTTCAAAGGCATCAGGGGATCTTGCATAATCTTAGCATGTATACTAATCTGTCTTTTGCTTTACTAATCAAATATTATTTTGAAATCAGCAAAGGCCGCAAGACCTTGTATTCTCAGTACCTTTCAGCCAATCTTGTGACTATTAAACATATTCAAAAGAATATTGGAAATTTCATAAGAAAAGTTTATTAAATGTCTTTGGCAATAACAATGTAATTGAAATACTACTATTTTAAAGGGAAATAATAACAATAATAATAACTAACATTTATATAACGCTTTAAGGTTTGCAAACTCTTTACAAATAATATCTCATTTTATTCTCAAAACAACTCTGGGAGCTAGGTGCTAATCTTACCCTCACTTCACAGGTAAGGAAACTGAGGTAGATTGAATTTACATTGACCTGCCTAGGGTCACACAATAAGGAAATGTCTGAGCTAAGATTCAAACTCAATTTCCTTCCTCAAAGTCCCCACTGGGCCACCTAGCTGAAAATAACCATTTGGTAGAATATAAACTTCTTCAGGGACTTTTTCATTTTTGTCTTTAGTATCTGCCCATGCCTGGCACATAGTAGGTATTTAACAAATATCCATTTAATTGAATTGAATTCTTTTGGACATGTAAATTCTGGAATGTTTACTATAAAACTACTCTTATAGATCAGGATTTCTTAACCTGGTGTCCACTGGGGTTCATATATAGAATTCAGAGACTCCATGAATTTGGATGGGGAAAAATATCATGTTTTATATTTTGATAAGATAGGTTTCCTTTGCAATCCTATATATTGTATTTAATGCATTTTAAGATTTGATTCTGACAGGAGTCAAAAGGCTTCACTGGAACGAAAGGATTTTGTTTCCATGACATAATTAAAATTTAAGAACCACTGCTTTATAGACAGTCATAGAATGTTAAAAGAGGAAGGGATCTGAGATCACTTAGTTCAACTATCTCCTATGAGAGAGAAGAAAATTGGCCCAGATTGGGAAAGTGATTTGTCTAAGAGTCCGCACAGCATATCGCAGAACTGGGACAAGAATCCAGATTTCCTTAATCCCAGGTCAATGTTTTTTCCACTATGTCCCATACCTAGCTGTTTCTTGATTCACCCAAATGAATATTTCCAGCATTTCCAAAAGTTAAATCAAGTACACAAACAAGAACAACAATTTGGGTCTGAGTGAGGACACACCACTCACCCACAGCTGTTAGAGTGCTGGGCAAGATACTGGAGCAGTCCCTGGATCTCATAATGTGGTAGTGAAGAGAGCAAATGTGGGAAGTTAGAATCATGGAAATAACCAATATTGGAATATCTGAGCAAAAGGACGCTAAAGCCATCAAAGTGGCTAGCAACTGGCGATCAACAAGTCCTAGCTCGTTATAGAATTCCTAGGATAAGGGACTCCTGACAGCTCCCAAGCTCTTGTTACAAGATGTTCCAGGCTATGGCAATCAGAAGGAAAGCCTGAGCCTGGAATCACTTTTGGGTGTGCTGATCTTTAACTGGGAGGTGTTACTACCGACCAACCATTGTGACCAATTTAGGCTCTGAGCTGTTTTTCCAGTAGTGGGATGGATTTGCAGTGAACCATCCTCATTTTTCCAGTGTGGTGGATGTGATGAAGCCACAGGAGAGAGAGGTTAGAAAATTTTGTCTGTTATTTACTCTCTGTGTGGCTGTGGGTAAGTCATTTCACTTTTCTTTGGGCTTTGGTTTTGTGAGATTATATGATGTCTATGGTCCCTTCCAGCTCTACATCTTATGATCTCACTGGGTCCTGGTTGGAGCCAATGACAAATTTTTTTATAAGATGAACAGGGTGCAGTCTGTGGCCACCCAGAACAGAGTGATCTCCATTCCCTGATGGAAGGGGAAGGGGTGGAACTCCTGACCTTAGCCTCATTAACACTAGTCTCTGACCAGCTGAGCTAATCAGACTGTCTGTGTTCTCCTGGAAACCTTTCCCACCCACAGTGTCTCAGGTCTGAGCACCCCACCCTGCCTGTCTCCTTTCTCTTGGTCACAGACGAAAATGCATGATAATCTATCCTGGAAATATCTGGCCCTGTAGCTTGGCCTGGAGGACAGGATAACTGAGAAAATGAACACTTCCCAGATCCCATGAATTTTTTCTCTATCATACGTTTTTAGACATGGCACCAGGTTGCTTACTGTGTTTGTGCTTTATTCTCTTATTAGATGATAATTTTTGTCAAGAAAGGTAATAGGTCTTAATCTGTTTTATACCTATCTAGGTAACTAGCACAGAGCTCTGGGTACATTTGCTATTTAATAAATATTTCTTAAATTTATGTACCAGTAGGTCTCCCAGACAAACCCAAGACACCATTGCTGAGGTTCAGATGGCAGATGCTTTGAGCTTCAGGGCCATCTCTCCCATTTCCCTCTATAGTCTTGGGAAAGGAAGCCCTCCTCTGACACCTGTGTTTGAGTCTTGGCTTTGTTGTTATACTCTCTTCACGGCCTTGAGCAGGTTAGGCCCCCCCTCCCCACCCCAACACAGATTTTTTCAGAAAAGACTCTGTGGAGAGAGTCCCTATCACATCTTGCAGGTTACACTCAAGCTACAGAAACTGGTCAGCCAGGCTAGAACAATGGCTCTGCCTGACTTCCAACAATCCTCTTATTGCAGTTTCAGACTATTTTTCAATCAATTTCAGGTGATGTCAGCTACGAACAGAACCATGACTGCCCAAGATTGTAGTTGGTGAAAATTCAGTGAGGGGGTGGGGGACAATAGTAGTGAGGACAGACTGATGATCATGGGTGAAGTCTAAATGGCAGAGGGGGCAACCTGTCCTGTAGAAGGTCTGGTCTTCAGTCCCACGAGAAGATAGAAGACAAGGCAGGCACTGTGAGGAGCAGAAGGGATGGTTAGGGGCAGCTAGGTGGCGCAGTGGATAGAGCTCAGGTCTTGGAGTCTGGAGGACCTGAGTTCAAATCCTAGCTCAGACACTTTACACTTACTAGCTGTGTGACCCTGGGCAACTAAGTCACTTAACCCCATTGCCAAAAAAAAGGGGGGGCATGATGGTCCCTGGAATGGTTGCTTAGGGATGTTTACATCGACTACCACTTGAGGACTATGTGAGGTGTGGCCTTCCAGTTGGAAAGGAAGCCTGCTCCTTCCCTCCCCGCTCCTCCCTTGCCCACTCACCCTAGTTGCAAATCGAAATAAGACTGCCATAAACATCTAATACTCTGAGAAGCTCAATCCGGTTAACGCTGGTCTTCCTTCTGCTACTTTTCCTGAGGCAAAAGGAGGCTGGAAATGATACCTGAGGTGGGATCAATGTAATGTGATCTGAAGAGCTTGAAATGATGTCCCTCCCTGCAGTTTAAAATATTTCTTCCATCTACTTGTGCTAACTAAAAGGGAATACAATTTTATCATGAGTGATTCATGCATTTAGCTAAAGGAATTATCCTTTATAAAAAGGCAAATATCTTAACACAATAAGTCCTTATTAGTCATTCATACCTTTGATGAAAATAATTTATCAAATATTTGACTGCTGGCCAGGGAAAGAAAATGTAATTGGAAAATATTTAACAAAATTAAGATACAACAAAACACAGATAGTATTAATATGTGGTTTTCTAAGGCAATATGCATCCATAGAGATCCTTATGTACAGTTTAGTGGCTCCTGTTTTGTCAAATTCATCCCAACTCTGGCTTTCAAAAGAGCAGGGTTTTAATGAAAGGAAGAGCTCAGCACTTCAGGTCTGGTTGGTTAGAAGGGGTAGAAGAGGTATTATGAATATGGGGGAAGAAGATGCAGAGAAGAGCACCTAGATTTGCCTGGGGCCAACTGGCATCTTGTTATGTAGGAGCATGGACTCTTGGAGGCCCTTAAAGGCATTCTGTTCCAGGGGCAAGAGGAAACACATCTGGCAAAGTCAAATGAGTTCCTCAGGTAGTCAGTGGTAAGACTGGGATTTGAACCTGTATCCTATGACCCAAAGCCAGTGCTTTTTCTACTACACTGCATTATAGGAAAAGCAATCTAGTCAAGAGGAAACCAATCGTAACAACTTTCAGTATCTAGTCAGTAGCTAGGTGGCACAGTGGATAGAAGGTTAGACCTAGAGTCAGGAGGATCTAAGTTCAAATCCAGACTCAGACACTTCCTAGCTGTGTGAGGCTGGGTGGGTCACTTAACTTCTCTTGGCCTCAGTTACCTTATCTGTAAAATGGGGGAGTAATAATAGCATTTACCTCCCAGGGTTGTTGTGAGGATAAAATGATAATAGTAATTATTATCATTATTGTTGTTGTTGTCATTATTCCAACTCAGATCCTATCTATGTGACCTTGAGCAGGTCAAGCCATCATCTTAGTCCTTAGGCTCCTCAACTGCAAAATGAGAGGTTTGAACTTGATGATTTTCTTGCTTCCTAGCTCCTATCCCCTAGAATCTTCCAATTTGTACATGAAAAGGACCCCTCAGAGGAAGTTGTTTTTAGTATGGTAAAAGTATTGATGGATCTGAAGTCAGAGAACAAGGTATTTGAATCCTGGCACTTCATGTTGCTGGGACACCTGAAAAATGAGGGGGTCCAGCTGGGCAGTCACCATCTTCCATTGCGACTTTAAAGTCCTTTGGTTCTCCTTTGGCTATTTCTTTCTCATACACATACCTTCCCTGTTCTTTTGGAGTGGGAAATGGGGAAAGGTTTATGAGAGATATCTCTCCTAACCATGATGACCCTTTCTTTACAACCTCCCTTCATAACCTAGCCCCTTCCTACTTTCTCCAGTCTTCCTACTTTCCACACACTCTATCATCAAATGACTCTGGCCTCCTTATTGCTCCTTGTATAAGACATGGCATTTCTCAACTACAGACATTGTCACTGGCTTGGCTGTCCCCCATACCTGGATTTTTCTCCCTTCTCATTTCTGCCCCCTGGCTTCTTGAGGTTCCAGCTAAAATCATATAAACTATATTTTGCCACTGGACTCCAATGACTCCAGAGGAGAGAATGAGGCTGATGACCTCACAATTCTGCCTCACTTAAATCCAGTTCACTTGCAAGTGAAGATATCACCCTCCTGATGTCATTGGTTCTCAGGGGAGAACAAAGGGGGATGAATAATAACAAGCAACAAAATCCCATCTTCTGCAAGAAACCTTTTAAGGTTCTCATGGGTGTGTTAGTAAATGTTTAACAACCAGCTCATCAAAGTACACATAACATACTTTTAAATGTAATCTGAATTATTAATATGTTTTTTTTCATTTCTTAGGTAGTGCTTTTGGCACTAAGCATTTAAGGGTACTGCCAAGTGATGGAGAAAATGTTAGTAATGCCAATTAAATTCTCTCTCTCTCTCTCTCTCTCTCTCTCTCTCTCTCTCTCTCTCTCTCTCTCTCTCTCATCTCTCCTACATATCATATGTGTGCCTGTATTCTATGTATACATATTATGTGTGTGTGTGTGTGTGTGTGTGTGTATAGACACCACTTACACACACCTCTTGCTTTTAGATAGTTGTTCACATATTGTCTCCCTCATTAGACTGAGCTCCTTGAGAGCAGGAATTGTTTTTGGTGCTTCTTTATATGCCTAATTCTTAACAGTGCCTGACACATAGTAGCTGCTTAATAAATGCTTGTTGACTTGTTGGCCTTCCTGATTTGCAGCGAGTAGAAAAGGGAGGTAAAAGCACAATTGCTGTTGTTGTTGTTTCATTTTTCAGTCACGTCTGACTTTTTGTGATCCCATTTGGGGTTTTCTTGGCAAAGATACTGGAGTGGTTTGCCATTTTCTTCTCCAGCTTATTTTACAGATGAGGAACTGAAGCAATCAAGGTTAAGTGACTTGCCCAAAGGCATAATAGTTGGATATAAATATGTAATTTATGAACATATATTTAGACTAATCTAAATAGATTCAACTATTATGCTTTGGAGATCATCTAATCTTATCACTTCATTTATAGATCTGGAAAATATGACTAAGAGAGGTGAGAACTGTTTAGAGTCACACCCTAAAGGAAAACCAATGGCATTTAACAAATCCTTATTAAGTATTTGCTATGTGCAGGACACTGTGCTTGGGCTCTGGGGATTTAAGTATATATCAAAATGGACCCTGAGTGCAGGAAGCTGTATATCTAATGAAAGAAATCAACTCATATGAGTAACTAGGATATAAAGGAGAGTGTACTAAGTACAAAGGTCCAGGTAAAATGCCAGGAGAAATTTAATGGGGGAGAGATTACTTACATCTGGCACAGGAGGGAGAGTGAAGTTTAGGGAGCTGTCCATGGAGGAGACGGTTTCTGATTAAGAAATGGAAATGGAAATGGAAATGGAGACATGGAAAACATCAAAAGGAAAAGGGAAGGGAGGATAAAGGGCAAGTACAGTGAATGAGAAACACAGAAAATGTCATCCTGGTTTGTGCTTGTTCAGCAAGGACAAAATGACCTCAAAGGTCCTATCCAGTGCAGAATCTCATGAGCTAAGGAGAGAAGGCTTGGGTCCTGCCTTGCAATAAGTATAGCCCACTCCTACTCTTGGGTGAGAGTTGGGTTTCAGGGCATTGTTCAGTCTTTATGATTTTTCCATACAATAAGTGACTTTCTGTCTCACACATATGCTCCAGTTTGTGCTGTTTACTGCCTGTGATAAATCTTCTCACCTCACTGAACTTCAGCTCCTCATCTATGCAATTAAGAGATTGAATTGGATGGCCTCTAAAGTCCCTTCTGGTTCTAAAACTATAATTCTAATAGCTTTTATTAGATAAAAAGATAACATTTTATATGTTACATAAAACATATTTTATCTTAGATAAAACAGGCGATATTCCACATGTTAGATAATACACACATGTGTGTGTGCTACATGCATGTACATATATGTGTATATGTGTGTGCACAGACATCACACAGGTGCATATACATATACACACACACGTGTGTGTGTGTGTGTGTGTGTGTATGTATTTCCAAATATCCATGTGGACTTTCTGTGCCTGTCTTGTGGTAGAGCATTCAGAGCTCATATTGGTCTGATCAGTCAACATTTAGACATACTGTGCTTTGACACCAACATAGTGATGCCATATTTGGTCCTCTTTGAGAACAAGGGACAGCCACCAACCAAAATGTACGTGTACCTGGACCTGTACATATACACATACATATGCATACAGGTATATATGCACATGTACATATACACGCACATGTACACATATCTGCATACACACATATACATACATACATGTTCATCTATGTATATATATATCTCTGTATATTTGTCTTTATAATGGAGAGGAGGGGAGAAGGAGGAGGGTAATGAAGAGACTAGAATCTGTTTACTTGGAAATCTTTCAGAACAGTTACAGGAATTTGTATATAGGTGCTATTGGTATGCGAACATGGAGGAAATAATTTCGAACTTAGAGACAGAACCAGGTTCAAATTTTCCCTCTACTTCTTGTGATCTGAGGTAGGGCAGATTTTCTAGGCTTTCTTGTTTGTACCATGAAAGGGTATCTAACTTGGGGTCCATGAACTTTAAATAAACAAACAAACAAACAAACACCTTTGATAACTACATTTCAATATAAATGATTTTCTTTGTAATCCTACGTATTTCCTTGTATGCATTTAAAAATCTTATTCCAAGGAAGGCTCCCTAGGCAACACCAGACTGCCAACAGGGTCTTTAATACACAAAAAAGCTCCAGTACCCTTGGACTAGATGAGCTCTAATCTCCTGTCCAGCTCTAACATTCTGGGTTTCTGATGCCTCACTGTTCGGAGGCAGGAGGACAGCAGGGATGGCCTTTCAAGGGTCCTGCCAGCTCAAGGAGTCTGCGATTTTATAGCACTTCAAGATGTGTGGCCTCTCAAGGAGCCTGGAAATCACTCAGGAACTTGTCCATATGGTGGCTACTCCTCACATAAGGTAATTAACATGTGGAGCAAGTTGTCAGAGAGGTCCATTGAGCCACAGAGATTTAATGAGATCATGAGAGCAGGGCTCTACATTTGGAGGGGACGGAGATTCTGGGACCTGGCGGGGAAACCAGAAAGGTGAGATTAAAAGCAACCAGAAGAAGGTCAGTCCAGAAGGCCCATATGGGCTTCACCTGTTTCCAGGCCTCCTCTGTTTTCCTGCATTAGGGCCAAAACATTACCAGGGTGATAATTTGGAATCAAGATTTGGATGAAGAGAAAAATCAGAATAACTTTTGTAGGTACAAGTAGACTTCATCTTGTTAAAAGGAGGACTTGTACACAGGAAGTGTTATAAAAGATAGCATCAAACAGAACATTATATGACCGGAAAAGTGGGGGCGATGGAGCTGGATACATGGAGGATAATTAATAATAGTCCAAGTGTGCATTGTTATGTATTAAATGGTAAATAAACTATAGGAAGGCCTCTAGTTTACTGGAGGATTGTCCATGGTGATTTTATATAAGAAAACATGGTGAACAATTATAGAAGGGGAGAATTTGGATGCATTTTGATCTGCACAAGTACCCAGACAGGTGAGATCATGCGTTTTTCATTGTATTGAAACATGACTTTCAGAGTATTTCATTTTTTATTTTATTTTATTTTTCTTTTTTTGGTGAGGCACTTGGGGTTAAGTGACTTGCCCACAGTCACACAACTAGTAAGTTTTATGTGTGTCTGAGGCCGGATTTGAACTCAGGTTCTCCTGACTCCAGGGCCGGGGCTCTATCCGCTGCATCACCTGGCTGCCCCACAGTAAATATTTCAGTACATTTACCTGTATGTAGAAGGTGAACTAAAAGGGGACTAGATCTCTTATTCATCTCTTGGGTTATGCCTTTTTAGATGACTCTTCTTAATCTGAAATCTCCATCTAAGTTGCTTTCCTCAATTACTTACTTTTCTAAATAAACAGGCTGAAGCCAGAAAAAATGGAGTTGCCCAAGGCTATATACAGGTTTGTTGTTGTTCAATCATGTCTGATTCTTTGTTACCCTATGGACCATGGTATGCCAGGCCCTTCTATCTTCCACTATCTCCCGTAGTTTGTCCAAGTACATATTCACTGTATCCATGATACTATCCATCCATCTCGTCCTCTGTTGTCCACCTTCCCCAATATCAGAGTCTTTTCCAATGAGGCCCATCTTCTCATTATGTGACCAAAGTATATAAGTTTCAGCTTCAGTATTTGACCTTCCAGTGAATAGCCTGAATTAGTTTCTTTAAATATTGACTTATTTGATATCCTTGTTGTCCAAGGAACTCTCAAAAGTCTTCTCCTGCATATTTTGAAAGATAGAAAAAAAAAACACCTTATAGAGTTTTGTTAAGATAAATCACTGGTAATAGCAAACACTCTTTCAACAACCCAAGAGACTCTGCACATGGACATCAGTGGTCAATATAGAAATCAGATTGCAGCCAAGGTGGAGAAGCTCTAGAAAGTCAGTTAAAACAAGACCTAGAGCTGATTGTGGCTCAGATCATGGGCTTCTTATTGCAAAATTCAGATTTAAATTGAAGAAAGTAGGGAAAACCATCAGACCATATAGGTATGACCTAAATAACATCCCTTATGAACATAAAGTGGAGGCAATGAATAGATTTAAGGGATTAGATCTGATAGACAGCATGCCTAAAGAGCTATGGATAGAAGTTTGCAATATTGTACAGAAGGGAGGAGCATAAAACATTCCAAAGAAAAAGAAGAGTGAAAAGGCAAAATGGCTGTCTGATGAGGGTTTACAAATAACTGAGGAAATAAGGAAAGGGAAAGGAGGAAGGGAAAGATATACCAATATATCCAACTGAATGCAATATTCAGAGAATAGAGAGGAGAGATAAGGTTTTCTTAAATGAGCAATGTAAAGAAATAAAAGAAAACAATAGAATGGGAAAGACAAGAGATCTCTTCAAGAAAATTAGAGATAACAGGGGCAGCTAGGTGGTACAGTGGACAGAATTCTGGCCTTGGAGTCAGCAGGACCTGAATTCAAATCCAGTCTCAGACGCTTGATACTTACTAGCTGTGTGACCTTGGGCAAGTCACTTAACCCCCCATTGCCTCACCAAAAAAAAAATATTAGAGATATAAAGGGAAATTTTCATGCAAAAATGGCCATGGTAAAAACAAAAATGATAAGTATTTGATAGAAGTAAAAGAGATTAAGGCTATGCAGGTAGTTAATGGCAAAATCAGCAAAGGAACCAGAGACTTGTACCTTCCAGTTGAGGGCATTGCCCACTACACCAGGCTGTATACTATGACTTCTTAAAGATTTCTTGAAGATGATGTTCTCCAGCTCTCCTCTCCATGTGTTACCCATCATGGAGATGTCCCCAGTGGACACTGTCCTCTAGTTGCCTAGGTAATTGCTTCTCCCCAATATCCTTTGGTAATGCATATCTTGGCAAGTAGGTAAAAGTGACATAAACTCTTCTAACATCTGATTTCACCTGGCTACCAGATGTGCATTTAGGAAGTCAGGGAGAAATGGCAATATGACAAAGAGATAAATTCCAGAATGAATGATGTGACCCCTCCCCCCACCCCCTGCCACCCTCCATATGTATGTATTAAGTCTGGTATAGGACATCCTGAGGGTATAAACCTTCTCTAAGGGCCTTTCAGGGACAATACTGGAGCCATGAAGGGCAGATAACTATTCTTTTAGCCGCTCTTCTCTCTGGGTAGGATGAACTCTAGGGTCTGTCATTTCAACGATGCTCTTACTAGCATTTTAGAATCACTTGCCACCTTGACCTTCCATCACATCTATCTTGTTAATCCCCAACACTGAGTAAGCCTTCTCTACCGACTGTGTTCTCCATTTATACTTCCAAGCCGTCAGCCATTATTTGGAGAAAATGAGAAAACCTTATTAATTGAATTCATGAGAAACCCATGTTATATAAACCTCAGCTGGTCTCTTATTACTGCTTGGATATTCCTTTATATATCCCTTACCAACTCCCTGTCACATTCCCTCTTGTAGGCACTGAAAACTTTTTCATTTTCTTCAGAACCTCGATAACTCACCTCTATTTATGGTCTCATTTCAGGCCTGAGGTCATTCTGCTTACTTTTTCCAAAGCTCAAAACAAAGTATTTTGAAAGTTCAGAGAAGTGAGAGATCTAGATAGGGTCTATCTGTGGTCTGTCTATAATGTCCCATAAGGAGATAGGGTTAGACTGAAAATAAGAGAAAAGCTCAGGAAAGAAATGGCATTTAAGTTGGACCTTGGAGGATGGACACAGGTGGAATGGGAGGAATGGGAAGGAGAAAAGAGGGTATTCAAGAATTCTAGGCAGGCAAATAATCATGGTGCATTGATTTTTGTCTGACCTAAATACCTAGCATGTTTCTTGAATGTAGTAGGCACTTTAATAAAACATTCATCAAGTGAATAAAGTATCTGAGGGAATTTTCTTTTTACCAATTTGATTATGTTTCTCATTACCACTTCTTTAGAGCTTTGATCTTTATCACTATGGTATTTCTTTAAAAAATCTGAATGGGAATAGGCAGTGCAGTCTAATTCTCTGGAGTGAGGGGACCTGAATTCTGTTTTTTTTTTTTAAAGAGTACTTTATTTTTTACCCAATTACATACCAGAAACATTTTTAGCATTCATTTTTACAAAATTTTGAGTTCCAAAATTTTCTCCCTCTTTCCCCTCCCCTCTTCCCAAAATGGTAGGCAATTTGATATAGGTTATTCATGTGCTATCATGCAAAGAATATTTCCACACTAGTCACAATTGTGAAAGAAGAAACAAATCAAAAGAAAAAAAACACAAAAAAGAATAAAGTAAGTGAAAAAATATGCTTCAATCTGCATTCAGAGTACATCAGTTCTTTATCTTGGTGTGGATAGCATGTTCTCTCCTGGGTCCTTTGTACTTGTCTTGGATCTTTGTGTTGCTGAGAAGATCTGAGTTATTCATAGTTAATCATCACACAATATTGCTGATACTGTGTACAATGTTTTCCTGATTCTGTTCATTTCACTTTGCATCGGTTTGTACAAGTCTTTCCAGGTTTTTCTGAAATTTCCTGTTCATCATTGCTTATAGAACAGTAATATTCCATTACATTCATATGCCACAGCTTGTTCAGCCATTCCTCAGTTGATGGGCATCCCCTCAATTTCCAATATTTTGTCATCGTGAAAAGGGCTGTTATAAATATTTTTGTACATGTAGGTCCTTTTCCCTTTTTTATGATCTTTTTGGGATATAGACCTAGTAGTGGTATTGCTGGATTAAAGGGTAGGCACAATTTGGTTGCCTTTTGGGCATAGTTCCTACTTGTTCTCCAGAATGGGTTGGATCAGTTCACAACTCCACCAACAATGCATTAGTGTCCTAATTTTCCACATTTTCTCCAAAATTTATCATTTTCCTTTTTTGTCATATTAGCCAGTCTGATAGGTATGAGGGGTTTTAATTTGCATTTTTCTAATCAAAAGTGATTTAGAGCACTTCTTCATATGCCTATAGATAGCTTTGATTTCTTCATCTGTTCATGTCCTTTCACCATTTATGAACTGGGGAATAGGTAGTATTCTTATCAATTTGACTCAGTTCTCTATGTATTTGAAAAATTAAGCCTTTATCAGGGACACTTGCTATAAAGATTTCTTCCCAGCTTTCTGCTTTCCTTCTCATTTGGTCATGAATTCTTCCCTTTCCCATAGATATGACAGACTATTCCTTCCTCTTCTAATTTACTTTTGGTGTCACCCTTAATGTCTAAATCATGCACCCATTTTGACATTATTTTGATATACGGTGTGAGATGTTGGTTTACACCTACTTTGTGTCCTCTTGTTTTCCAGTTTTCTCAGCAGTTTTTGTCAGATAGTGAGTTCTTATCCCAAAATCCAGGATATTTTGGTTTGTCAAACATTAGGTTACTGTGGTCATTGACTACTATGTTTTGTGTACCTGATCTACCACTCTATTTCTTATCCAGTACCAGGTAGTTTTGATGATTACTGCCTTATAATATAGTTAAAAATCTGGTACTGTTAGGCTACCTTCCTTTGTATTTCTTTTATTAATTCCCTTGATATTCTTGACCATTTGTTTTTACAACAATTTTGTTTTTATTTTTTTTTCTAGCTCTATCAAATAGTTTTGGTAGTTTGATTGGTATGGCACTGAATAAATGAATTAGTTTAAGCAGAATTGCCATTTTCATTATATTGGCTTGGCCTACCCAGGAACAATTTATATTTTTCTAATTGTTTAGGTTTGACTTTATTTCTGTGAAAAGTGTTTTGTAATTATGTTCATATAGTTCCTGGGTTTGTCTTGGCAGGTAGAATCTCAAGTCTTTTATATTGTTTACAGTTATTTTAAATGGAATTTCTTTTTCTATCCCTTGCTGCTGCACTTTGTTGGTCATACAAAGAAATGCAGATGATTTATGTGAGTTTATCTTGTATCCTGCAACTTTGCTAAAGTTGTTAATTATTTTATTTATTTATTTTTTTGGCTAGGCGATGGGGTTAAGCGACTTGCCCAGGGTCACACAGCTAGTAAATGTTACGGGTCTGAGGCCGGATTTGAACTCAGGTCCTCCTGAATCCAGGGCTGGTGCTCTATTTACTATGCCACCCAGCTGCCCCTACAGTTGTTAATTATTTCAAATATGTTTTTAGTTGATTTCTAGGGTTCTCTATACCATCATATCATCTGCAAAAAATGATAGTTTAGGGTGGAGCCAAGATGGCAGAGAGAAGCCAGGAAGTTACCTAAGCTCTCCCCAGTTTCCCTAGGAAACAATGTTAAATCAAGCCTCTCAATGGATTCTGGAGTGAGAGAACATGCAAAAAGATAGAATGAAACAATTTTCTAGGAAAGGTCTGTTTCATTTGGGTAAAAGGTGAGTGCAGGCCAATGTAGATGGTGTCTGGGCAAGCCAGAGGGAGGCTCTTAGCTGCAGCAACCAAGGCCTCTTGGTCGTGGCTCAGCAGACCAGCTGTGAGGCCTCCAGCCCTATTGCAGAAGGCAAATTGTGAGCTCTGGAACCCCAGCACAACAGGCATGACTAGGCCAGGCCTATGGGCTGGGCAATGGGAAAGTCACCAGCACCTAAGGCTTCAGCATGGAAAGCCAGCAACCAGGCCCCTGGCCCCCAGAATAAGAAGCTTGGGATAGTGACCCCCGTGCCCCAGAAGCAGAGCTCAACTTTAAAAGTCACAAAATAGGCTGAAAAATGCATAAGAAACAGAAAAGAGTCCTGACCATAGAAAGCTACTAAGGTGACAGGGATGATCAAAACACAAATTCAGATGAGGACTATGATGTCAAAATGCCTACATGTGATGCCTCAAAGGGGAATATGAATTGGTCTCAAGCCCCAAAAGTTCTCTTAAAAGAGCTCAAAAAGGATTTTAAAAATCAAATAAGAGGTAGAAGAAAAATTGGGAAAAAAAGAGTTAGGAAGGAGAATTATGAGAAAAAAGAGTCAACGGCTTGAAAAGGAAGCACAAAAATTGACTGAAGAAAAAAATTCCCTAAAAAATAGAATTGGACAAATGCAAAAGGAGGTACAAAAGCTAAATGAAGAAAATAATTCCTTAAAAATTAGAATTGGGTAACTGGAAGTTAATGACTCTGTGAGATATCAAGAATCAGTCAAACAAAATCAATTGGGGAATAGCTGAACAAGTTGTGGTATATGAATGTAATGCAATACTATTTTTCTATAAGAAATGATGAGCAGGCAGATTTCAGAAAAACCTGGACTTACGTCAACTGATGATGAGTAAAGTGAGCAAAACCAGGAGAACATTTTATGCAGTAACAGCAACATTTGCGATGATCAGCTATAAAAGACTTAGCTTTTCTCAGCAATACAATAATCCAAGACAATTCCAAAACTCCTGATGAAAAATGCTAACCATGTCCAGAGAAAGAACTATGGAGTCTGAATGCAGATCGAAGCATATTATTTTCATTTGTATGTTTTTTTTCTTTTTTGTGGTTTTTCCCTTTTGTTCTGATTCTTCTTTCACAACATGACTAATGTGGAAATATGCTCAACATGATTGTACATGTAAAACCTGTATCAGATTGCTTGCTGTCTTGGGGTGGGGGGGAGGAATGGAGGGAGGGGGAAAAGTTTGGAACTCAAAATCATACAAAAATGTATGTTAAAAACTACATGTAATTGAAAAAATACTATCAAGAAAAAATAAAAGTGATTGGTTTGTTTCCTTATTGCCTATTCTTTTTTTAATTTTTTAGGCAATTGGGGTTAAGTGACTTGCCCAAGGTCACACAGCTAGTAAGTGTCAAGTGTTGGGTCTAAGGCCGAATTTGAACTCAGGTCCTCCTGACTTCAGGGCCAGTGCTCTATCCACTGTGCCACCTAGCTGCCCCCTCATTGCCTATTCTAATTCCTTCAATTTCTTTTTCTTCTTTTATTGCTATAGCTAACATTTCTAGTACTATATTGAATAATTATGATGATGATGGGCATCCTTGCTTCATCCTTGATCTTATTGAGAAGGTTTCTAACTTATCCCCATTACAGATAATGCTTGCTGATGGTTTTATGTAGATACTGCATTCCAGGTATAGATCCCATTGGGTCATATTTTATAATCCTCATGATATGTTACTGTAATTGCTTTGCTAGTATTTTGTTCAAAAGTTTCACATTGATATTCATTAGGGAAATTGGTCTATAATTTTTTCTCTCTGTTTTAGCTCTTCCTGGTTTAGCTATCAACACCATATTTGTGTCATAAAAGGAGTTTGGTATAACTTCTTCTTTGCCTATTTTTCCAAATAGTTTATATAGTATTGGAATTAATTGTTCTTTAAATGTTTGGTAGAATTTGATCCTTTTATTCTTTAGGATTAGATTATTTAATTTCCAATTAATTTTTAATCTATCTTTCCACAGTCCTTTGTTGAATGTAATTTTTATTGCATTATGATCTGAAAAGATTACATCTAATATTTCTGCCTTTCTACATTTGATTTTGCAGTTTTTATGCCTTATTACATAGTCAATTTTTGTGTAGGTGTCATGTCCTGCTGAGAAAAAATGTATATTCCTTTCTGCTCCCATTGAATTTTCTCCAAAGGCCTGTCATAGCTAACTTTTCTAATACTCTATTTACCTCCTTAGTTTCTTTCTTGTTTATTTTTTTGGTTGGATTTATCAAGTTCTGAGAGGGGACAGTTGAGGTGCTTCACTACTATATAGTTTGATGTCCCCCACTAGTATATTTTTTTCATGTAACTCACTTAACTTCTCTTTTAAGAATTTGGATGCTATACCACTTGTTGCATAGATGTTTAGTATTGATATTCCTTCATTGTCTATGGTACCTTTGAGCAAGATGTAGTTTCTTTCTTTATCTCTTTTAACTAGGTGTATTTTTGCTTTTACTTTGTCTGAGATCAGGGTTGCTACCCTTGCTTTTTCTTTTTAACTTCAGCTGAAGCATAACAGATTCTGTTCCAGCCCCTTACCTTTACTCTGTGTGTATCTCTCTGCTTTAAGTGTATGTCTTGTAAGCAACATGTTGTAGAATTCTGGTTTTTGATCTACTCTGCTATCTGCTTCCATTTTATGGGAGAATTCATCCCATTCACATTCACAGTTATTATTACTACCTGTATAGTTCCCTCCATCTTATTCTTCCTTCTGTTTGGCCTCACTCCTTTCACCCTTTCCCTCCTCACCAATGTTTTGCTTTTGTCTACCACTTCCCCAATCTGCCCTCCCTTCTATCAGTTCACCTCCATCCCTTTACTTAACCTCTTCCCCTCCTGTTTACCTATCAGGTAAGTTAGATTTCGATATTTAACTGATTGCGTATATTATTCCCTCTTTAAGCCAATACTGATGAAAGTAATGTTCAAGTGATGTCCATTGCCACCTACCCATCTTCTCCTCCATGAGAATGGGTCTTTAGAACCTCTTTATGTGAAATAATTAACCCCACTCTACCTCTCCCTTCCTTCTTCACCCAGGGTACTCCTTTTACTCATCCCTTAATTTATTTTGTCATTCTCTAGAATTCACTTTATACCCATACCCTCTGTCTAGGTGTATTCCTTCTAGCTGTACTATTAATGATATAATTTTTAAGAATGACAAGTATTATCTTCCCATGAAGGGAAGTAAACAGTTTAGCTCTATTGAATCCCTAATATTTTCTTTGCCCCCACCCCCCTTTTTTAAACATGTTTATGCTTCTCTTGGGTCTTGATACTAGAGATCAAAATTTTGGTTTAATTCTAATCTCCTTATGAAAGCTTGAAATTCTTCTATTTCATTGAATGAACATTTTTCCTCTTGATATATTATGCTTAATTTTCCTGGGTAAGTGATTCTTGGTTGTGGTCCTAGCTCCTTTGCCTTCCAGAATATCATGTTCCATGACTTCCAGTCTTTTGATGTTGCAGCTGCCAAGTCCTGTGTAATCTTGATTGTGGCTCCCTGATATTTGAATAGCTTCATTCTGGTTACTTGCAGTATCTTTTCCTTGACCTGATAGTTCTGAAATTTGGCTATAGTGTTCCTTGGAATTTTTATTTTCGGATTACTTTCCTGAGGTGATTGGTGGATTCTCTCAATGCCTATTTTGCCTTCAGGACATCAGGTCAAGAAAGATGCTGTCCAGGTCCTCCTTTTGATTATGGCTTTCAGATAGTCCAATGATTCTGATCTTCTCTCTCCTGAATCTATTTTTCAGGTCAATTGTTTTTCCCATAAGGTATTTTACATTTTCTTCCATTTTTTTCATTCTTTTGAATTGTTTGATTGATTATTGATGTCTCATAGAATCATTAGCTTCTATTTGCCCAATTCTAACTTTTAAGGAATTGTTTTCCTCAGTCAACTTATGTAGTTCCCTTTCAGTTTGGTTAATTGTATTTTTTAAGGAGTTGTTGTCTTCAGTGGATTTTTGTATCTCTTTTTCCATTCGGCCAATTCTTTTTAAATAGTTTTCTTTTCCCAAGTTATAGACTCTTCCTCCCACATAATTCTCATGCATCACTCTCATTTCTTTCTCCATTTTTTCTTCTACCTATTTATATGATTTTTAAACTCCTTTTTGAGCTCTTCCATGAGTTCTTTCTGGTTCTAAAACCATTTCCCATTTTTCTTTGGGGTTTTGCCCATAGGTGTTTTGACATTGTTGTCCTCTTCTGAGTTTGTGTCTTGGTATTCCCTCTAACCATAATAACTTTCTATGGTCAGATTCCTTTTGTTGTTGTTTTCTATCTTTTTTTGGCCTTTCCCCTTTCTTTTAAGTTTGAGCTCTGCTCCTGGGATAGAAGGAGCACTGTCTCAGCTTTGTTGTGCCAGGGGTTGCAGGTGCTGGCTCTTTATGTTGTGCTGCACTGATGTTGCCCTGAGGCCCGTGGGTGACCTTTGTGTCTGGTGCTGTGTTGAGAGGGTGTGTTGGTGAGTGGCTGGCACTGATGGAGGCCAGAGGGGTCTGGCACCTTACCTGGTGCTGAGCCAGGGTCCTAGTGGTGAAGTCTGGAGTGTGCTGAGGTCGGCGGATGTTTCTGCATTTCCTAGGGGCTATGCTGAAGCACATGGTGGTCTGGCTTCTGGGGGCTGCCTATTTGCCCAGGGCTCTGCTGAAATATGTGGTGGTTCTCAGAGCTGGAGTCTGCCCATTACCCTGGCTGCGCTGAGGCACATGGGGGATCATGGTGTTGGAGTTTGCCTGTTCCACTGCACTGGTGCTCTGGATCTACTGCTGGTTTGCTCAAGTGGGATTTACTGCTGGCTTGCTGGGATGCTTCCTTTCCCATACTGTGCTTGCCTTTTTTTACCCAAGGGAGACAGACCTTTCCTGCCAATCTTCCAAGTTTCTTGGGCTGAAAGAGTGTTTCATCCTATCTTTTTGCTAGTTCTGCTGTTCCACAGTTTGTTTTGGGGTGCTGTTTTATGGTTATTTGGAGGTAAATGTAGGAGAGTTATGGTGATTTATTGCTTACTCTTCCACCTTGGCTCCTGGAAGTCCTAAACAGGGACCTGCATTCTTATTCCAGGTTTGGTACTTAGTACTTATGGGAACTTGTGCATCAGTTTTCTTCAGGCCTTAGTTTGTTCCTTGACAAAAACAAGGGTCTTGGACATCTATAGTCTCTTTTAACTGTAGATTCCATGAATTTCAAAATTAAAAAAATTTGGAAAAAGTAACTAAAAATTTGATGTAGGAAAATCTCTTCATAATTTCCCGAACAAAACCAACCAAAGGTGTCAATGATTATCTAGCCATTCTCATCAGTGGAGATCTGTTGGCAAGTGGTGGTGGAAATAATTTTCTCTGTTCCCTGAGTCAATGAGGCTTTTTAGCCTCAGAGGAAATAGGCTGTGTCTTTGTGAGTCCTATGTACATTTTAGTCCAGAGATGAGGGAAAGAATTGTATACAATTTTAATTTCAACCTAATGAATAAACATTAACAACAACAGTGACAGCCACAACAATAAATAAAAATCTTCCCTTTTTCTCTTTTCCCAAAAGAATCTCAATAGACAGGAATGCACAAACTGACTCATTGGTCTGTTTTTCCAACGTCCCTTTTACTTTACTTCTCATGGTGTCTAAGATGCCTTTCCCTTTTCTTTTTTTCCTGGAGGAACTTAGCTCCATAGCTGCATTCCACCTCATTGCCTCCACTCTCCCAGCCTATATCCATACCCCCAAGGCTAATGATGGCTTTATTTCCTTGATCCAAAATTAGTCCTCCATAAGCTTACATTATGCCTGGCCCTTGGACTCTACTTTCACTTATTTTTAGATTTGGTTCTTGGTAAACTTAGTGTGGCAGGCTTAGAGGACACAAATTGGAGACACTCTTCTAACTAGTTTCCATACAATTCTCCAAATCTCTAAGGAAGAAATAGCATGAGAAAGGCATTCAGCTGGGCCTGGAGCTATCACCACCATGATTGTATCATCACTTTACATGGTCTAGGCCAGGGCCTCCTCTCTTTCGCTCCAATCATTCAACCAGTCAACAGGTATTTATTAATTGCTTTCTACATGACAAACCTTGTTCTATGTGCTGGAAACACAAAACCAAAAATGCTCTCTGCCCTCAAGAAGATGTAAATAATTAGGTATATGCAAAATACACTGAGTGTATGGAAGGCAATCTGAGAGGGGAAGGCATAGCAACTGAGAACTTTGGGAATGTATTAGTCTGAGAAGATAGAAGAAGGAGGTGGTGCCATTGAAGGCTGAGGATAGATGAAGGGGATAGGAATCTAGTAGAGAAGAATAGAATGTTTGTCTTGCTCTATGTAGCAAGGACCTAGTTAAAATTAAATAATGTAATTTTTTAGTGGGCCCAATCAGCATGGTTTCATGATTTCCTGCAGCTCTCTTCAGCAGCTCATGAATAGAAGAAAAGGAGGTAGACAGTAGGTAGAAGTAATTCGGGGGCATTAGCAAGGCATGATTGGTAATAGCTGAAAGAGACAAGAGATTAAAGAGTAAAGAATAGAGTTGAGTTGAGTTGGTTCATGAAGAAGTCAATTTAGAGAAGGGAGGAGAATGTAGACAATGCAGAGATGAGGGATTGGGAAAGAACAAAGAGGTGAAGGGAGTGGAGAACACAGTGAAGAGGAGGGACAGGTTTAGGGATCTTATATCATGAAGAAAGAAGAAATTATGATTAGATAAAGAAATTTCATAGTTCACGAGCAAGGAAGAAGTTCAAGAATATGACTACCTCTGTATGTAGCAGAGGTAGAATGATGGAGTAGGTCATAAGATCAGAGCAGACTGAAAAACTAGGAAACTGATTATTTTAAAAATTTCTTTTTTTTAACATTTTAATTTATTATTTTTTTTTTTTATTAATTAATTTATTTTTAGTTTTCAACATTCACCTCCACAAGGTTTTGAGCCAATGTGATCAAAGGAAGAATGAAAGAGTGATAGTATTGTACAGTATTGTTCAGACCCTCAAATTTGTGTGCTTACAGAGCATCCATGCACATGTGCATGTTTGTGAGCATGTGCACGTGCATGTGCATGCACGTGTGCACACACACACACACACACACACACACGTGTGTATATATCACTTTTACTAATTTACTTCTCTTTGCCTTATGGTGATTTTGGAAGCAAATCTGGGGTTTTCTAGGCTATGTACAATGTGTAGTAGGTCCTCCAAAGGTGAAATGGTTTTAAATATGAGGCCAGGGATAG
The DNA here is from genome assembly GCF_003287225.1 of Phascolarctos cinereus. Lineage (NCBI taxonomy): Eukaryota > Metazoa > Chordata > Mammalia > Diprotodontia > Phascolarctidae > Phascolarctos > Phascolarctos cinereus. The sequence continues at coordinate 68,720,149 of NW_027556180.1, forward strand.
TCTGCAAGCCAATCCTCTGTAATACAGCTTACCCCAAATGCAGAGAGTCTCATTACAAAGTTGACCAACAGGTGATTTTGTTTATTTGTCCATTTTGTTTAAGGGGGTGTTTTTGATCACATCAGCTCATGTCATTGCCTACTGAGGCTTGGAAAAATTTGAGTATTTATTGGCTGAAGAAATGTCTGCAGAGAAGAAATCACAGATCCCTAACATATTAAAGATAGAATGAAGATAAAGACAGTCATGACAATAGTACATAACACAAAGACCCCACACTGTGGAGTAGGACAAATTCTGGACTTGGAATCAGAAGACCTACCTTCAAGTTCTGGTTTCAGAGCTGGGCCTAGGGGTAGGCAAGATGGCCTAGAATATACTATGAAAGAATACTTTAAAGTATTACTTTTAAAATAAATATGTGTATTCTTAATTCCAGAAAATCCTGATTATAATAGGTATTTATTTTATGATGTCAAGACTCGTGGTACTGTGAGCCACAGAGCGATACAGAAAATATGTCATTTTCTTTGTTCTTTTTGGAGCCTGGGTCTCCTTGTCTCATCTAGGCTTAGAACTCCTAAAACCCAAAGATCTAGCAGCCTCAGTCTCCCTGACAGAAGAGATTCCAGGTCATATTGCCATGCCTGATCTAGGATGTTATTTTCAAAATCTGCTTAGGGTGCACAAACACCTTATCCCAGCTCTGGGTGGGTCTGCTACTTTTTACTGTGTAGTTGTCAACAGAATATGGGGAGGGACAGAGGCTATAGCACTGTAGTGCAATATAGGATTGAGGGAGGGGGTGGGAAGGAGCTCTCACCACCTGAGTAAACAGCTTCAGGGAACTACATGCTTAGAGGGTTGGTAATTACTTACAGAGTATTTAATAGTGGCCCCAGAATTAAGAAACTTACTGATCTGAAAATATCATACAGGCCAAGCATACAGTGAAGCAGTCTGCATACAACTCAGTTTGCTGGTATGTCTTCCCACCCTCAGGAGTCTTGTGCAAGTGCATTGTGTCTCTCTCAGGACTTGGCTGGCTCCATTGGATTCCTAGGGGAAATGTTCCCTTGGGAGATGGGCTCTGGGAGTTCTACCATCTAAATTGTCCAAAGCTATGGGAGTGGTCAGAAAGTAGATGGGAAACTAGTCTACCATCTTCTTTCCCAGCACTACAGAAGAACTGAGTCAAGCCAGTTTAGAAGGCATAACTTCTCTTCCCCTCTTCTAAGAAAATGCATTGTGTACCTTGGTTCTAAGACAAAGGTAAACTCAATTTAGACAGCCATGTTTGGATTAAACAGTCTGGTGGAAACATGACGCGAGCCTACTGGCACATGTGAAAATGAGGCCAAATTGGTTGCCCTGGCCTTGATTCACAACTTAATTCAACAACCCTGTCACTAATTGAGAATCAGAAAATCACTTGCCTGCTACAGATTCTATTCCCAATGCAACTAATTCTTTGGGAAACCTGACTCATCCTAATCAAACTTCTGATTAGACAGAAATGGGATAAGGAATTTGACAGACTCCAGACAGCACTCAACTGTTCCGAATCTTGGAGGCTCTATTTCATGGCATCCTGGGGAAGGGAACTAATTAGAGGAGAGTCCTTCCCCTTGTCATCACCCCTTCTCTCCATGCTAGCTTTAATTTTTTTTTTTAACGTACAGGTCTTCTCATTCACTTTTTTGGAGCTTGGATTATGAGCCAACAAAGGAGATGCCTGAGCAGAGAAAGGGCCAATGTAAATAATAATAATAATAATAACTGGCTTTTATTGTATTTATTATTAATTAATTTATTATTATTATTAATTATTATTATTGACCTGATTAAGGGACCTTAAAGTTTGCAGAGCACTTTGCATGCAGTAGTAGCCTATTGTATTCCTACAATGTTTCCAGGTAGGTCCTAGAAGAAGTCTCATCCCCATTTATCATAAAAGGAAACTGAGGCAGGGTGGGAGGTGGGTAGCTGCTAGGTGTTCAAATTCAGTGTTATTGGGCAAGTCACTTAAACTTTGCCTCAGTTTCCTTATCTGTAAAATGGGGATATTAATTTTACTCGCCTTGCAGTTTTGTTGAGAGGATAAAAAACGAGACCTGTGTGAAGTTTCACAAACCTTCAAACTCTCTATAAATGGTAGCTTGCAAGTCAAGATGTCACCTTTTTGATGTCATCAGTCCTCTTTGAAAAGGAAGGACAAATAATGACAACAACAATGAAATGCTAGCAATTATTAAGTGGCTTGCCCGGTGTCACTCATAAATGTCAGGGGCAGGAGTCAAACCTAGGTCTGTATGAACGTGTTAAGTAATAGAGGAACAACTGTTAACACTGTGGTTTTCTGGAGGATGGGAGTGGGAGAGGTAATTTCTCTTTGTCCATAGAAAATCAGAGAAAGTTTTTTGGAAGAGGTGGGAATCAGGGAGAAGGGGAAGGTGATTATCTGGCAGAGGGATGAATGAGACAGGCTCTCCCCAGACAAAACAAAGCTAATTGTATTGATCCTGAAGAATTTGCAGCTTTGTGTAAAAGGGGCTTACAAACTACGCCTTGCTGCCCATGTCAAAAGATCTAGACTGTCCAAATCCTTGGCTCCTAAATCCTTGTACCTGCTCTACGCTCTCTCTCTCTCTGACTTGGAGCTGGCTGACCCCCATGCTTGAAACATTCTGCCTCCTCACCTCTTCCTCTTAGGTTTTTTTTTGGGGGGGCTTTCTTCTTTAGGAGGCAGTGTCTCTTGGTGCTTGTACCTTTTGAGATGATCTCATATTAAAAATATTTACACGAATGTATCTTGTATGTACATTGTTGTTTGCATATCGTCTTCCTCGTTAGAATGTTGAGTCCCTGGAGGGCAGGGACAGGTTTTTGCCTTTGTATATCCAGTGGTGGCTGGTACGTAATAACCACTTCATAATAATTACTTATTGAATGACTTGGGAGGAAGGTAGGTCAAGGACTCTTCTGGGGAGAAAGGGTCAATTTCACCTATGGCAGAACAAACAGACTAAGAAAGTTTCATGGTTCCCTTTGAAGACCAACCATTCCTTCATCATGTTTGCTTCACCAGCTCTTTGCTTAATCTCCGTGACCCTAATTCTCCACTGTCCACCCTCCATTTTCATGGGAAGAAACTCTGTCTCCTCCAGAATGAGCACCCTTCCTACCAGCTGTTTGAATCTTCTTTCTCTAATTAAAAACAGCTCCTCTTGGGGGAAGGGATGGCAGAACTGGAGTGAAGAACAGCCCTTTTCTCACTCTTCCCTTTCCTTCTCTCCCCTCCCTCTCCTGGGTAGATTACCTCTCCATTTCCAAACGACCAGCTCATCAGGCCTCATTATTGGTTTCTGAACTGTAGGGCATTGGGCACCTTCCCTCTCCAATCCCAGCATCTCTTCCTCACCTCTACCCCAGAACCTCTCTGGGCAGCAACTGTTACATCTCCCTAAACAAAAGCCAGCATTTTTCAGAGGGGCCTAACTGCCTGAAAGGGAATTGGTTTCCCTAAAGAGCACTCAAGTTACCAACTTAAAAAACAAACAAACAAACAAACAAAAACAACTCACTCGCTGTCCTTTCCTGTCTGAGGTCCTAAGGCCATTCAGATAACCAAATTTCAATATAAATCTGTCCTATCCAGATGTTTCAGTCTAAGAAGGCATCAATATATTCAGTCAAAAAAAGCTCTACTATGTGCCAGTCATTGTACTAAGCATTAAAGATACAAAGAAGTACCCCCTTCAAAACAACAACAGCAACAACAAAGCCCCTGTCTTCAAGAAAATCATAGTCCAGCGGGGAGAGAACATGAAAACAACTGTGTGCAAATGAGATATATACCAGATAAATTGGAGATAGTTCGTAGAGGGAAAGTTCTAGCATTGAGGGGGACCAGGAAGGGCTTCTTGCAGAAAAAGGTAGTAGTTTAACTGAGACTTGAGGTGAAGATGAGGAGGGAGAGAGTTGCAGGCATAAGGGACGGCCTGTGGAAATGCCAGAGCCTCTGGAGATGGAGTGTCCAACGTGAGGAGCAAGGAGGCCAATGTTGCTGGATTGCAGAGTATGGAGGATGGGCATGGTGGAGGAGAAACAAGCTCTAAGAAGACTAGGAAGGTGGGAAGGGATCAGAGGACTTTATATTTGCTCTGGAGGTAATAGGAAGCCACTAAAGTTTATTGAGTAGGGATGTCAAGGTCAGATGGGAGCTTAAGAGGGACCAGGTTGACAGTAGAGTGAAGGATGGAATGAATGGGGAGAGATGTGAGGCAGGGAGGAATCCTACCAGCAAGCTGTTGGAACAGTCCAGGTGTGAGGTAGCATAGGGCTATTTATCCATTTGTTTTAAATTTCAATAAAACCAATTATGTTGTGTCTAAATTTTTGTTAAAATTGACTTCCTTCTCCTCAGAGTCACAGAATGCTGAAACTGGAAGGATCTTACAGGTCCTCCATTCCAACTCCTTTATTTTACAGAGGAGGGAACTGACGCTGAGGGAGTGAAGCAATTGACCCAAAGTCTCAAAGGCACAGCCAAAGTATGATTCCAAACTCTGATTCCAGGCTTCTTTGGATAACAGTAGGCAGTTTCAGTCCAGAACTTGAATATTTACTTAACAATTCTTTTCTTTATTTCTTGTTGGGTCTACAGGTCCTGTTCCATAGGATCATAGAAGTTAGGGCTAGACAGAGCCTTTGAGGTCAACTAGTCCTTTGAGTCCATCTTACAAATGAAGAATCTGAAGCCCAAGGATGGAAAATACTTATTTAAGGTCCCATAGGTAGTAAGTCCCAGAGCTGAGATTTGAACCTTGGTCCTCTGATTTCAAATCTGGTTCTCTTTCTACTATGGTATACTATTCCTCAGGTACTCAATAGTATAGAAATTACATTGGAGAGTTGACATATAGGTACAAGCATTAAAAAGAACCCATATGCCAGTCTCTGTGCTAAGTGCTTTGCAAATTCTATCTCATTTCATCCTCACAACAACCCTGGAGTGGGTGCTATTATTATTCCTATTTTATAGTTGGGAAAACTGAGAAAGAGAGTGGTTAAGTGACTTGCCCAGGGCCACACAGATTGTGTTTAAGTAAAGTCAGATTTGAATTCAGGTCTTCCTCACTCCAGGCTTAGTGCTTTATCCACTGTATCCCCAGTTGCCTCTGATTAGACAGACATTAGGGCAGCTAGGTGGTGCAGTGGATAGAATACTGGCCCTAGAGTTAGGAAAACCTGAATTCAAATCTGGCCTCAGACAATTACTAGCTGTGTGACCCTGAGCAAGTCTCCTGACCTTGCTCCCTCCGACCCTCACAAGAAAGAAAGATATTGTATGATAAGGGTTGGCAAGCTGCATTATATGTATTAAAAATGGTGTTTGATAAGATTTTTAGTGGCACAATAGCAAAGTTATGGAGAGCAGTGTGGGTAGCAGGTACTTGTGAGGTTTAAGGATCATCAGGTCATAAATTTAGACCTGAGAGGGACCTTAGAGGTCATTTAGTCAGACCCACTCATTTTGTAGATAAACAGGAGCACAACAATGGTAAAGGGTTTGCTCAACAGTGTTATTGTTTGTCCTTCATTTTTGAAGAGTATCAATGACATCATGGGGAGAAGTCTTGACTTATGTATGAACTGGATTGAAGTGAGGCAGAGTTGCATTAAGTAATCAGCCTCACTCTCTCTTCCAGAGCCATCCAAGTCCAGTAACAAGGTAAGACAAAAGTCTTGATGACTGGTGATGGACTGGGATGCAGTAGGTGACCTTGGCATCTTTACTGTCTAACCAGGCTCTAAGTACTCCAGGGAGCCTGCTTCAGCCACCTTCATGACCATTGGAACAAATCATTCTCATCTGTCCATTCCACTTTGGGAAGTCTTTACACTCTTGGGGTAGACACCCCCCTAAATCAATGAGGGGTTGGAGGCCTGTTGGTTACCCTCAGTGATACATAGATAACAAGTAGCAATGACAATATTGGAGCCAAGATTCTCTGACCCTTATCCCAACTCTCTTTACAGAGTACCAGAAGCCAAACTTAATCCACATTTGGTGCTGGAAGTACCTGGAATCTGAGGCTCAATCGATAGTTTCTCTTTGGTGTCCTCTTCTATATCTCTATGAATGAACTTAGCCCAGCTGAGCAGCAGGAGGGGCCAGAGAGCTCCCTGGGCACATAGACAACTGTCACCACATCCCACAGTTTATAAGGAAGTGAACAACTGTAGAATTGGCAGACTATTCTGGAAAGGTCACCGACCCCTGCTGTAGAAAGAGTCAGGTATTTTGTCTGCTCTCCCAGGCACCCTCCTTTGCAATGGCAATACTCTCACGCCACTCCCCAAGGCTGAGGGAGCACATCTGTTTAGGGTTTATTTAGCACCTGTTAGATGTATTGGCTATGCTTCATCCTTTGGTTATGGAAAATGTGCACATAATCAGAAAGTGTCCTCCAAATCCTCTTCCCGCCTGTGTCTGTTCCCTCTAGGGCCCTGCTACGCTCAATGGCATCCAGGCCTTCTTCCCCAGCCCACAAAGAGCCTCAGGCAATCCTTGCTTCTTGATTTGAAAGCCCATTTAGTGAATAGCAGCGGGATGATCCACTAGTCTGTTCTTTAAGCTGTGTCTTTCTTACAGACAATGGTGGAACAGCTGGGCTGAGGGGTAGCAGCTGGGACTACAAATTCCAGGGGCTAGCAAGGGGCCAGCACTGGCTCCTAGGGGGGAAAAGTAATCTCCTGACTTAAAACTGAAGAGACCTCAAAGCAGCAAAGCAAGGGAAAATCATGGAGGAATTTGCCAGAAGCAAATTTCCTAAGATGCTTCTCAATATTTTTCATATTCAGTCTCAATATTTTTTATGCTCACCCTGCCCCTAAAACTTCATATCCCTACAACTGCTCTTTTAGATGGAGAGAGATGGAAGGAGTGACTGAAATCCAAAAATAAAGCCTAAATATTATTTGGTCTACCCCTCCTCCCACTTGTCTCAAAGGACATGAACATTCTGGAAGGGAGAGAGCAATGGTCAACAATGAAACAATGCAGGTCTGTGTAAAAAAACAAAAACAAAAACAAAAACAAAACCTCTGTTGATTGGTCAGAAGAAGACTAGCTGGTATCCCAGATAACCCTATATACCCTTTCTTTTACATGGTGGAAGTTTATAAGGATTCTTTGGGGGAAAGAAGCAATATGCAACCAGGACCAACTCTGCATTTGGATATGGGTAATACTTAACTAGGGCTGGGGATTCTTAACCTTTTTTTTTTTTTATTATGGATACCTCTGGCAGTCTGGCATAGCCTGTAGACCTCTTCTCAAAATAAAGTTTTTTTTTTAAAAAATACACACATAAAATAAAATACAAAGGATTTAAAGGAAACCAAGTATGTTAAAATAGTTTAAAAAGTATTAAAAAATTTGCCGACCACAGCTAAAGAACCCCTAAGAAGGATACTTACCTCTGTCTACCTCTGTTTCCTCATCTGTAGAATGGAGTTAATAATAGCACCTACCTCCAAGGGTTGTGGTGAGGATGAAATGAGATAATTTATATAAAGCACTTCACAAACCTTAAAACATTATATAAATGCTAGCTATTATTATTACTACTAATTATTATTATTATAGTTCATGTACCCATGGACCCTCCTGTCAAAATGTTTGAAATTCTTTTACTGAGGATTCATACCTTTGGATTATAACTTCGTATCACCAGAAGGCACTTATTTCAGTATAAATAACACACTAGGCTATTTTTTTTTTGAATAACATTTTTCACCCAATTTCATATATTTTTAAACTTTTTTTTAAATTTTGAGTCTCTCTTCTTCCTTTCTCCCTTCTCTGAGACAGTAAGCAATGTGATATATGTTATACATGTGCAATCATGTAAAACATATTTCCATATTAGTCATTTTGTGGAAGAAAACATAAGAAAAAAGAAAGAAAAAAGGAAAAAGAAAGGAAGAGGAAGAAAGGAAAGAAGGAAGGAAGGAAAGAAAGTTGAAAAGAAGAAAATGAAAAATAGTATGCTCTGGTCTGTATTCAGACTTCATCAGTTCTCTCTCTGGAGGTGTATGTATAGCATTTATTATCATGAATCCTTTGGGATTGACTTAGATCATTGCGTTGCTGAGAATAGCTAAGTCATTCACAGTTGTTCATCACTGTAATATTACTGTTACTGTGTACAATGTTCTCCTGGTTCTGCTTACTTCACTCTGCATCAATTCATCTAAGAGTTTCCAGGTTTTTCTGAAATCATCCTGCTCATCATTTCTTATAACACAATACTATTCCATTAGAGTTATATAACTTGTCATTTTCCAATTGATGGGCATCCCCTTAATATCCAATTCTTAGCTACCACAAAAAAAAAAAGCTGCTACGAATACCTTTGTACAAATAAGTAGTTCTTCCCCACCTCCTTTTAAAATTTCTTTGAGATATAGACCTAGTAGCGGTATTGCTGGATCAAAAGGTAGAGACAGTTTGATAACCCTTTGGCCATATTTCCAAATTATTCTCCAGAATGGTTGAATTAGCTCACAACTCCACCAACAATGCATTAGGTTCCCAGTTTTACCGCATCCACTCCAATGTTTATCTTTTTCCTTTTCTGTCATGTTAGCCAATCCAATAGATATGAGGTGGTACCTCAGAATCGTTTTAATTTGTATTTCTCTAATCAATAATGAATTATCATATTTTTCATATGACTACAAATAACTTTAATTTCCTTATCTGAAAACTGCCTGTTCATATCCTTTGTCCATTTATCAATTGAATAATGACTTATATTCTTAGAAATTTGACTCAGTTTTCTATATATTTGAGAAATGAGGCCTTCATCAGAGATACTTGATGCAAAATTTCCCCCTTGTTTTCTGCTTTGTAATTTTGGTTGCATTGGTTTTGTTTGTGCGAACCTTTTATTTATTTGTTTTAGTATTTTATTTTCCCCCAGTTATGTGTAAAAACAATTTTTAACATTTGTTTTTAAAACTTTGAGCTCCAAATCTTCTCCCTTCCTCTCTCCTTCCTACCTTCATTGAGAAGGCAAGCAATTTGATATAGGTTATACATGTGTATTCATGAAAACATTTCCATAATAGTCATTTTGTGAAAGAAAACATAGGCCAAAAAAGAAACCCTCAAGAAAAATAAAGTAAAAAAAAATGCTTCAATCTATATTCAGACACTATCAGTTCTTTGTCTGGGGAGGTATAATATTTTTCATCATAAGTTCTTCAGGGTTCTCTTGAATCATTGTATTGCTGAGAATAGCAAAGTTGTTCGTAGTTGATCATCTTACAATATTGCTGTTACTTTGTACATAGCACATTTTACTTTGGATCAGCTCATGTAAGTCTTTCCAGGTATTTCTGAGACCCTCCTGCTCGTCATTTCTTGTAGGACAATAGTATTCCATCATAATCACAAACCACAGTTTGTTCAGCCATTCCCTAATTGATGAACATCCCTTCAATTTCCAATTCTTTGGTTCCAGAAAAGAGCTGCTATAAATATTTTTGTACATATAAGTCCTTTTCCTTTTTGCTTTTAATCTGTTTTGGGACCTAGTAGTGTTATTGCTAGGTCAAAGGGTATGCATGGTTTTTAAAGCCCTTTGGTCATAGTTCCAAATTGCTCTACAGAATGGTTGAATCAGTGCATTAATGTCCACCAACAGTGCATTAATGTCTCATTTTCTCCCCATATCCCCTCCATCATTTGTCATTTTCTTTTTCTGTCCTATTAGCCAATCTAATATAAGAATTGTTTTAGTTTGCATTTCTCCAATTAATAGTGAGTTAGAACATTTTTTCCATATGGCTATAGATAGCTATGATTACTTTATCTGAAAACTTCATATCTTTTGATCATTTATCAATTGGGGAATGGCTTTTATTTTTATATAGGTGACTCAATTCTCCATATGTTTGAGAAATGAGGCCTTTATCAGAGAAACTTGTTTCAATTTTTTTCTTCACAGTTACTATTTCTGTTTTTCCCTCTATCCTATTTCCCACCATTTATTCTATTCTCTCCTTCCTTTCACTTTGTTATTCCTCAAAAATGTTTTACTTCTGACTACCCCCTTCCCCAATCTGCCCTCCTTTCTATCACCCCCACCCTTTCTCTTATTCCCTTCCCTTCCTACTTGCCTTAGGGCAAATAGATTTCTCTATCCAATTAAGTGTGTATGTTATTCCCTATTTAAGCCACTTCTGAGGAGAGTAAAGTTCACCCATCTCCACTTACCTCCTCCCTCTTCTCCTCCACTGCAAAAGCTTTTTCTTGCTTTGTTTATGTGAGATAATTTACCCCATTTTACCTTTTTCTTTCTCCCAGTACATTTCTCTCTCCTTAATTTGTTTTTTAGATATCATCCCTTCGTATTCAGATTGCACCCATGCCCTCTGTGTGTGCGTGTGTGTGTATGTATGTATATATGTGTGTGTGTGTGTGTGTGTATATGTGTGTGTGTATATATGTGTGTGTGTGTATGTGTGTATATATACAAAAAAGTTCTTGAGTTACAAGTGTCATCTTTCCGTGTAAGAATGTAAACAACTTAACCTTATTAAGTCTCTTATGATTTCCCTTTTCTGTTTACCATTTTTGTGCTTCTCTTGAGTCCTGTATTTGAAAGTCAAATTTTCTATTCAGCTTTGATCTTTTCATCAAGAATGCTTGAAAGTTCTCTATTTCATTGAATGTACATTTCCCCCCCAAAGGGTTTTACTCAGTTTTGCTGAGTGGGTGTTTCTTGGTTGTAATCCTAGCTCCTTTGCCCACTGGAAAACCATGTTCCAAGCCCTCTGATCCTTCAATGTAGAAGCTACCAAATCTTGTGTTATCCTGACTGTGGCTCCAAAGTATTTGAAGTGTTTCTTTCTGGCTGCTTGTAATATTTTCCCCTTGACCTGTGAGCTTTGGAATTCAGATATAATATTCCTAGGAGTTTTCATTTTGGAATTTCTTTCAGGAGGTGATTGGTGGATTCTTTCAATTTCTTTTTTACCCTCTGGTTCTAGAATATCAGGACAGTTTTACTGGATAATTTCTTGAAAAAGGGTGTCTAGGCTCTTTTTTTGATCATGGCTTTCAAGGTAGTCTAGTAATTTCAAGGTAGTCTATTTTTCAGGTCCACTGTTATTCCAGTGAGATGTTTCACAATGTCTTCTATTTTTTCATTCTTTTGGTTTTGTTTTATTATTTCTTGATTTCTCATACAGTCATTAGTTTCCATTTACTGCATTATAATTTTTAAGGAATAATTTTCTTCAGTAAGCTTTTGTACCTCCTTTTCCATTTGGCTAATTCTACTCTTTAAGGAGTTTTTTTCTTCAGTGAATTTTTGTGCCTTTTTGCTTTTTGCACTTATATCATAATTTGGCCTAGTCTGTTTTTTAAGGTGTTATTTTCTTCAATATTTTGTGTCTGTGTGTGTGTCTTTTTTTTTTTACCAAACTGTTGACTCACTTTTATGATTTTCTTGCATCACTCTCATTTCTATTCCCAATTTTTTCACTACCTCTCATCCTTGATTTTCAAAATATTTTTGAGCTCTTCCATGGCCTGAGACCAATTCACATTTTTCTTGGAGGCTTTGGATGTAGGAGCTTTGAATTTGTTATCTTCTTCTGAGTGTGTGTTTTGATCTTCCCTGTCACCATAGTGACTTTCTATGGTCAGAATTTTTTCTGTTGTTTGCTAATTTCTCAAGCCTATCACTTGACTTTAAATTCTTTATTAAAGTAGGGCTCTGCTTCCAGGGTGGAGAGTACATTGTCCCAAGCTTCAGGGGGTTTGTACGGCTATTTTCAGAGATAATTTTAGGGACCTGTAGGTTTTCAGTTCCAAAATGGTATGATTTAAGGAGAGGTGTTTACTATTATCCTGGCCTGTGCTGTGGTTTGTGAGTGATCATAAGCACTCTTTTCTGCCCTGGAACTATGAGGAGAGTCCCCACTCCACTGTGGCCACAAGCTCTGGTGTGCTTGTGCTCTTCCTGGCCCTGGGAATGCCACCCAGGACTGTGACCCAGATCCAAGAATGGACAAAGCAACAGAGTCCTACCTCAGTGCTAGCGAAGAGACCCCTGTAATCTCCTTCTGACCAGTTGTTTTTACCCCCTTTCTGTCTGTGGGCTGAAAGCTCCAGAAGCAGCTCACAGTGACTGCTCCTGGTTTTCTGGGGCTGGGTCTGTGCTGGAGTGCCCTGAGCAGGACGGGCTCCTCTTTCACTCTGGTGCAATAAACCTTTCCTGCTGACCTCCTAAGTTGTATTGGGCTGGAAAATTGTTTCACTCTATCTTTTTATGGATTCTGCTGCTCTTTAATTTGCTTAGAATCATTATTTAAAGGTATTTGGAGGGGTTTGGGGGAGAGCTGAGACAAGTCCCTGCCTTTGTATGACCATCTTGGCTCTGCCCTCCTTGTGCATAGCTTTTTAAATTTAATATATCAAAACACTAAGCTATTTTAAGTCATCAATGGCTTAGAAAGTATTCCTTTATCAATTTGGTTTCTAACTGAATGGGGCAAAAGATGAAGGATGGTTAAGTTTTGACTGGGTTGGTGGGAGATAATGAAAATTTAATTCAATAAAGCATTTCTTAAGAACCTATTACGTATCAGGCACTGTGCTAGATCCGGGGGATACAAAGACAAAACTTAATTGGTCCCTGTCTTTAAGCAGCTTATGTTGCATTGGGGTGGTACAAGATGTTCACAAATATATGCAGAATAATACAAAATAATTTAAAGAAAGAAAGAATGCTAACAACTGGGAGGACCAGTAAAGGCCATATGAGTGAGATGGTACCTGAACTGGGATTTGGACAAAATGAGGATTCTATAAGATGGAAGTGAGGAGGGACTATATTTTAGATTTGTATGAACTGTTTTGAAGAGGGAACAGCCTACAGTTGGGAGTATATAAAGGAGAGTTATAGGAATTTAAGTTGAAAAAATAACTGAGAGTCAGAATGTGGAGGGCTTTGCATGGCAGAAGATGGATTTTAAAAAAAGATGAGGGGTTCTATATTTGATGCACTGCTTGGGAAGGCAGGCCTTGCTAAGATAAGGGAGATGAGAGGAGGGAGGCTGAGATTGAAATGTTCAAACAGATGGGATGACCTTTTAGTAGGGATAGTGTAGAGGGTTGCTGTTTGTCCTTTGTTCTCAAAGAGGACCATAACATCAAGGGGGTGATGCCGTAACATGCAAGTAAATTGGATTTAAGTGTGCAAAGTCACCAGTCTCACTTTCTCCTCTGGAGCCATCTGGGTCCAGTGTCCAGATGTAGATCAGAACAACTGGAGATGGCTCAGGATGCAGTGAGGGACCTTAGTAATTTCAATCTAAGGTCTTTAACAGTCTCAGTTTGACCATAATTCCCGTTCAGTGATTAAGGCTTAATAAGAAATGAGGCAGAGAATGGCCTCCTTAAAAAAAAAAATCGAGCTGGAAGGGGAAGACCCTCAGGGTTTCCAGCCAAAACAGAAATAATTTATATTCATTCTGAACCAATCAGGGCCCAAACAATGACCAAGTTAGGTCTTGGCCTGAGACCTACATTGGCCAATCAATGAGAGCCAGAGTGATTTGGGGTTAAGGCTGATCTTTAAGAGAAAAGAGAAAAAATAAAAAAAAAAACATGCACACATACTAATTGTAGAGGGAGATTTTGTATGGAAAAAAGTATTGAACTAAGAGTATCTCTAAATTCCCTTCTCATTTGAAAAATCTGTTGTTCTAGCAAGGGCAGATAGGTGGCACTACAATGGATAGACTGCCAGTCCTGGAGTCAGGAAGACTTGTTTTCCTGAGTTCGAATCTGACCTCAGACACTTACTAGCTAGGAGACCCTGGGCAAGTCACTTAAAAACCCTGTTTGCCTCATTTTCCTCCTCTATAAAATGAGCCAGTGAAGGAAATGGCAAACCACTATAGTATCTTTCCCAAGAAAACCCCAAATGGGACCATGTAGAGTCAGACATGAATGAAAAAAAGACTTAACAACAATTGTTCTTGCAAGGTATAGAGGAAAGATTGCTGTGTTTTGAGTCAGGAGGCCTGGATTCAAATTCTAGTATTTCCATTTATTTACTATGTCAACTTGGAGCAAGTCATTTCACTATTCTCAGGTTCAATTTCTTTATATGTGAAATGAGGGTGTTGGAAGAGATGACTTCTTAGGTCCCTTCCAGCTCTAAATTTATGATCTGATGAGATGCTGTTGGGATTTGTTGGCTGGGCAGCTACAGACAGTAGCAAGAAGAGGTGGGAAGGAATTTCAAAATGGATTACTACTGAAGAGGAGATGAGAGGGTGCTGAGGATAAATCTTACCTGCTTCCTTTAATATGATTTAATACCAAGTGGATTGGACTAGAACATCTCTAAAGTGCCTTCTAGTTTTAATACCCGTGGACCTTACAAATTCCTCTAGGATTTTGGAGTTGGAGGAAGCTGGGGAGGGGGGGGGATCACTGATGTTGATCAACTCAGTTTACTGTCCTCCAGAACCTTTCCAGATTGGAGGGTTGTAGTCTGGGCCCAGCTCTTTATCTAGTTCCCAGAAGAGGAACCGGTACCAGTCATTGGTCAAGTAGTTATTCATCATTAGAGCCACACCTCTGACTTTGTTTCAGTAGGTCAGTCTTCAAGGAAAAGAAGTGAGTCTCACAATAGCTAAGCTCTCAGCATGTGCACAAAACAGACATGGGAATAAGAGTATGGACTCTAGTTCAGGAGGAATGAGGGAGACGAAGGTGGGCCAGAAGAGACTCAGTCAGTGAGGAACATGACCCACCTTCTTTTCTGCTTCATCTGGTGCTGCATGACACCGACCTCACTGGATGAGGACAGAGAAGTTAGCTATGTGACCTAGTGGCTCTGAGTGAGTACCCTGTGTTCTTGACAGCTGGGAGTGGGGAAGAGTGTAATGGTCACAAATTTTTTTGGCTAAAAAAATCCAACTCAAGGCTACATCTTTTTGTGGCCTGAGATTCCATTGCAGCTCCAGTTTGAATCAGTTTTCCTTAAAGCACCAGCATCTCATTCTGTTGCAAGTAGATGTTCTGTCTAGTAAGATTGGAAAAGAAAGAAAAACAGGAGTGGAAGAGAAGGAAATCATTCATTTTTTGAAGGCAAATAATATATATATATATATATATATATATATATATATATATTTATTTATTTATTTATTTTTAGCACATTCTTTAAATAATTATTGGTTTAGAGCTTGAAGAAATCTAGTTCAGATATTCTTAACTAGGGTCCACAGATAGATCTCAGGGGGTCCATGATTTTGGATGGGAAAAAAGAAACAACTTTATTTTCACTAACTTTTCATTTTCACTAACTGGCTTGGTTTGTGATCCAATTTTTTTTAAGGTTCCTTTGAAACCATTATCAATCAATCAACATTTATTAAGCACCTACTATGTCCCAGGCACTGTGCTAAACACTAGGGATAAGCTTCATCAGACTGCCAAATGATGCAAAAAAAAAAAAAGGTTAAGAACCTCTGATCGAGGGTAACGCTCTCTTTTACAAATGAGGATAGTGAGGTGTGGAGTTGGAAGGGACTTGTCCAAGATCACACAGGTACTGAATATGAGAGCTGGAGTTTGAAATCAGGTTTCTGACATCAAGTCCAGTCTTCTTTCCGCACTTCTAAACCATCAATCTTTTATTTTTTCTTTTTGTTTATATTAAAAGCAAGCATTTTTATGGTATGTAAATGTATACATATATACTTCATATACCTTTAAATAAATCCTCAATAGTCTTTGGTTTCTGAGGGGTAGGTGAGGCTGTTTATGTTCCAAGATCATATTTTGGTTTGCCCACAGCAGGCAGAGCACAGCATGCTATTTCTATAAATGGGGCACGATGGTGTTTTGTTATGAAATGACTTTTGATGTAGGACAGCCACAGTCCAATGACTTCCAAATATATTTCAACCCACCATAAAAAAAAAAAATAACAACAGATCTCTCCATGGCCACCAGGCTCTATGCACAAATTTCCAGGAACTCAAGGCCTTCTACTAAGCCAGAAAAGAGAAATATTGATTTAATAATGATAGATATGCCCATCCCATCTCACTATCCCTAGCACTCCCTAATCCCAAGAATAATAACAGTCTGTTTGTCATAAGAACTGACCTATCATGTCTAAGAAATGACACAAATCTCCGAAATTCCATGGACCATTTTATATGTATTCCTCCTAGCCCTGCCCCAAGCGCCTTCGCCCTAACTCCAAACCCCACAAAGTCAATTAGCTTGGCGGTATGCTTTTCATTTTTGCTCTGGGACAGGTTGCTTTCAGGACACAATCCTAAAGCCACTCTTGAGAAAAGAGCAATTAGCAGGCTGCTGAGCATAAGGATGTTGGTTTTCAAAATCTTGGAAACTTTGGAGTGCACTGGGATAAATAAGTCCCCTTGCAAGGACCACACAAGTTGACCATTGGAGTGGCCCACTTCTGAGTGGCAGAGCTCAATACTCAAACACTGTGATGGATCAGAGCCTCAGGCAATCCAACTTTAAGGTTTGGATCTGACTAGTGGTTCATCTTCTGCAGAGGTGAAGTTCCTCACTGTCTTTTATCCCACGACTCCTTAATCTTTTTGACATCATGGATTCCTCTGGCAGTCTGGTGAAGCCTGTGGACTCCTTCTCTGAATATTGTTTATTTTTTAATCTATAAAATAAATACATAGTATTATAAAGGGAAAACAAGTATATGGAAATTCAGTTATCAAGATTTAAAAAAAGTTAATATACACCAGGTTAAGAACCCCTGTTCTATCCCCTAATTTTGTTGTTAGTCATTTTCAGTCATGTCCAACTCTTCATGACCTCATTTGGGGCAAGATACTAGAGTGCCATGTCCTTCTCTAGCTCATTTGACAGATGAGGAAACTGAGGCAGATAGGATTAAGTGATTTGCCCAGGGTCACATAGCTAGTAACTCTGAAGCCAAGTCTTCCTGACTATAGGTTCAATGCTGTATCATCTGTTCCCTACTTACCCTCAATATAAATGATCCCCTTTAACTCAGTAGCATTTCTAATGAGGAGTTTCTGAAAGAGAATGACAGAGCTTAGAATAGATACCTAATTTAAGGAGATCGTTTTTCATAGCAATAGTGAAAATTGCCTGATCCTTAACATCGTTTGTTCCATGGTTCTTAGTGATATCCGAAAGCAATGGGCAGTGAGCTACATATCCCAAGATAAAATGGCTCAGGGTACCAGGTCAGGGATGGAAGTGACTAACTATTCTAGAAATAAAACATAATTCCCATGTCACAGGGAGATTGCTGATGATACTAAGATGCCTCATAGTTTGGCCATCAGAAAGCAATCACCCTAAAATATAATGCATGGAAGACAGTCTTCAGATTTGGAAAATGCAATATGACTTCGAAGCCTGTTGAAATGATGACCCTTAAAGCTATAAGAATAACTATGAATATAAATATGCTCTTCTTCATAGAATCTAGAAAAAGGAATGCCAGGGAACAAAATTCTGTCCATGTGCTGCCAATAAACATATTCAGAAGAGATTCCTTGGCTAGTTGACATTAGTATTTGAGTCCCTTTGGCATACACTCCCGGGGGCAATTTAGGTGCAGCGGGCTAACACACTATGATGTCACTAATCATTAAAACCATCTAATTCCTGTTGCTTTGACTCCACTAACGCCATCTGCCAATCCCCACTTGGTTTCCTAAGTAAGTTTCCCAACTGGCAAGGGAGCACATTGGCCAACACACAGACCTATGCTACTCTTCTTGGCTGTTATATTTCTCAGCTTGCATTAAAAAAATGGCATTCCGGCTTATGAATCAGTCTTTTGGGAGTTTAGTTGGTGAATCAGTTCACTGAGGCCAATCATTCCTGGAAGAAATGATAAAATTGAATTTTGAAAGCTGAAAAACTGAGGACTGGCTTCTAGAGTTGAAGTATGAGGAACAAACTGACCTCTAATGTGTGGACGACTGAGTTCTTTCTTATACAGTTCCTAAGTTAGTTCTGATTGTGATTCTCACCTACCCCTTTGATTTTGCATCTCACTAATTCTGCTCCCAGGTGAATCTCTAAGAACCTCACCTTAGAGTGAAGTGGTGTATAAAGTGCTGGACTTGGCATGAGAAAGACCCAAGTTCACATCCCACCTTAGATATGTACCAGCTGTGTGGCCCTAGGCAAGTCACTTACCTGTTTGAGGCTTAGTTTCCTAATCTGCAAAATGGGGCTAATAATGGGTTATACCTCATAATGTTGTTCAGAGGATTGTGTGGGTTAATATATGTGGTGTTTTGTAAGCCTTAAAGTTTTACATGTTAGGTAATATCATTATAAAAATGGAGGTCTAGGAAGTAAAATGGCTGGCTGATCACAGAATTTCAGAGTTGGAAGAGACCTTAAAGGGAGTCTAGTCCAGGCCATTTTAAATATGGGAAAATTGAGGATCAGAAGTTTCAGTGATTCGGTCACATACGATTGTTGTTCAGTCATTCAGTTGCCTGACTCTTCATGATGCTATGGACCACAGGACTCCAGTCCCTTCTGTCTTCCACTATCTTCTGAAGTCTGTCCAAGGGTCATATAGGTAAATATGTAGCAAGGCCAGAATTTCCCCCAGTATACTCTCTACATTCTATACAATTATAAAATGAAAAGGCTCTACTAGATCAACTCTGGGCTCTCTTCCAAGCCTGGAATTTTAAAAAAATTGTTATAAGATTAGATTTATGCTTTAGAAAATTTAATCTGGAAAGGAGGTTGAGGAACTGCTACCAAGGCGACCATTTAAGAGGTTTATTGCAACAGTCTCATTAAGAAGTAATGAGAGCCTTGAAATAGAGTATACTCTGTTTGGAAGAAAAAATCATTTTTGGCAGTTTTTGTTTTAGGTGGTGAGGTGGCACAGTGTGAATAGAGAATTGGACCAAGAATCAGAGACCTGAAATCTAGCTGTGTGACCCAGCTATGTGTTTCAGTTTCTTCATCTGTAAAATGGGCATAATAGTAACACCAATTTTCCAGGGTTGTGGTGAGGGAGATAATATTTGTAAAGCACTTTGCAACCCTTAAAACACTACATAGATGTTATTGTTGGATTGGGGCCAGGGGATAATTTTTTTTTGGGACAAGACTTGTGATTTTATTGGTGTCAGATTTAAATATAGAGAATTCCCAGTGAAGAAATTCTGTCTTGCAATGCAAATAGGTAAGTAGGGTTTGGTTTTCTCCTACTGGAAGTCTTGAAGTGAAGGCTAGATACTCCGTTTGTGGGCAGATTCTAATGGGATTCTTACACAGACAGGCAGGAATTTAATAGAGTGGACTCTGAGGTCTTTTCCAACAGAGATTCTGTGGGAAATCTGAAGATTGGGAGATGGAAGACCATCTTGTCCAGCCCTCTGACTCTTGAATCTTAGTGGTAGTACTGAGATGAAAGACTATCTTCAAGCAATAGTAATGGTCAGGAAAATGATCCTTGGCCTCATGTAACAAGGGTCTAAAAGGAATCAGAGCTATGGAATTTCAGACATTGTATTGGAGCTGCCTGACTTTTCTACTCCTGTTTTATTGCTGGTTTTGTGTATAGCTGAGTTCTCTTAACTCCATAGGAAAGAAGACAGAAGGGAAAAAAAAAAAGATGGCCAAGTGGAGTGGGTGGTGGATGGCGGCTGGGGTGAGGGTGGGAACATTTTCGAATGTGGGGTGAGGAACCCAATCACTTGGTGGAGGGTGGGAGAAGAGGAGGGCAAAGAAAATGTTTGTGGCTGAATAGTTTTGGAAAACCCTTTACAAGGTTGAGTGGTGTGATTTCATGCTTTCACCACAGGCATTTTCCTTCAGAAAAACCAACGACCCAAGAAACGGGTCCCTGGGATAATCCTTTAGAAGGAGGCAGTAACATGGCTGCCCAGGCCTCAGCTAAGGACAGAACAAGTGAGAGAGGGACCAGTCTGTTTGAAGACCATCTTTAATTGGCAAGGCTCAGAGCACTTAGGCTCTCTGTCAATAAGTACTTTAGAGGAGAGATAAATGGATTTGGAGCTGGAGAGGAGAGGAGGGTGTCTGGAAGAGGATAAACACATTATCTGAGGCCTCCCACAGAACCCCTTCTCTGGAGTGCTTAGCAGGAGACACTGGGGGGTTAGCTAAGACTAGGGTGGGGGTCATCATCTTTTAATCTTTTTTAGAGGGAATATTTAGTCTCTGGGAGCTCAGCTAGAGGACTCTATAGCTATAATCACTAACCACCATAGCAATCTTCAAATATATTAAATTGTCTCAAAGAGATGAAATAGGACTGATGTCCAGGTTAATGGACAGCAGTGCCCTGCAAGTATGCGAGACTAAAAGAAATGCCAATGAAGAATGCCGAAGGGTTTTGTATTCTAGCATACTCCCCATGCTCCCACCCAAAAAAAAGAAAACAAAAACATCAAAACTCCTTGAAGTAGGAAAAACGTATGGGAAAGGCATAAACCCAGGAAGAGATTTGGGGTGACATTCAGATTTCAAGAGATTCAATTGTTAATGATTTGATATTACCTATATGACTTTGGACAAATCATTTAACCTCTCAGGTCTTAATTTGGTTATCTGTAAAATGAGAGTGTTGGAGTCCATGACTTCTGAGATTCCTTCCAGTTCTCAATGGTCATCTTTTGCATTCTATTTTTCATAAATATAAACAAGTAGTCAAAGAATTTGTCTGAGAATGTTATGCCTTTTAGATAGCAACTTTCTAGCTCATAAGAAAATCTATAAATTCAAATTAATTGAATACAATGTGCTTTACAATAATTTTAGAGTACTCCCTAGCCAGCTCTGGAAGTCCTTTTACTATTTAGCAGAATCTCAAAGGTCCACAGCTACATAATAGAGTAGCAAGAACTCTGGATTTGGAGTCAGGATCCGAGTTTGAATCCCAATCCTGCTTCCTTATGACTGTGGGCAAGTCATTTCTTTCCTCTGGGTCTCTATTTCCACACCTGTTGGACCTTTACTAGACTGTCTCTGAGATTCTTTCCAACTCTAAGCCTATCATCCTATGAGTCAGGGGTCTTTTCGGTAAATGTTCAGCAACCAGCTCTCTGAAAAAAAAAATGAACCCAGGATATGCTTTTGGGTTTAATCTTCATTATTGACATTTTCTCCATCATTTTCTTAGTTTAAACAACCAACAAAATAGCAAATCAAGCCCTAAACTGAAAAGTGAACATTGAAGTGTTTGCCTATTTCTGAAGTATAAATTTAACACTGAGAATTTTAACAATTGTCTCTTATAGGCCTTCAGGCTGGCTCCAGTACACACCTGCCTATGAATTCAATCACGTTAACATGCCCCTATAAGAGTTTCCTAGTAATATCAATGCCCAGATCTTTCTTTAGATATGTTTTGGTAGATATGAAGTCATTCTCTTTAGCTTGGCAGCATCCCAAATTGAACATGCACTCTTCTCTCCCACTCTTTTTTCTATCTCCCTTCTTGTTTTTCTGTTTGTTCTGTGTCTCATATTTAGTAAGGGAGCATGGTATGCTGAAAAAATTCCTGGACTTCAAATGCTAGCTTTTCTCCTGACTCCCTGTGTGATCAGGGGCAAGTAATGACCCATAAATGTAACCTATAACTTAGCAACCCCAAGCTCTGGGCTTACACTGGTCAGATTCAACCTTGGGGACTTCTAAAAAATTGCTTTATAAAGTTTCCCTCGACTTCTGTCTCTACAGGTGTCGGTAGGGCACTTCTTTTCTCTTAAGCAAATACTCAAGTTAGCAAAAGATTGGAAAATGGAAATAACAATAGAACCAAGGTTGTTGTGAAGATAACATGAGATAAAATTTGTGAAGTGTTTTGCAAACCTGAACACGCTATAAAAGACTGCCTTTATTCCACACTACAAAGGTACAAGACTTCACAGGAACCTGCCAACAATCAAGATAGACTCTCTGTTTCTCTACCTCCCAACCAGGACCTTTGGGTTAAGACTCTCCTGGACAGAAATATCATTGGTTCCTCAGTTTCCTCAAGAGTAAAATGAGGGAATCGGACAAAATGATTTACATGGTATCTTCCAATGTTAGACCCTATGACTGGCCCAAGGCAATACAGCTGAATATGGAAAGCCTGCTTTTGGTGACTAGTCTCCCCCCTTGTCAGGCCTTTATCCTTGGTTTAGGACATCCAATGCCATTACTATGCCTACCCCCATCCAACCAGTGCCCCTGCTCCAGACTTTTTGTCCAGAGCTCCTCCTTTGTCCTCTGCATTTTATTTGTATTCCGCCTTTACGTTTTACTCTCTAAGAGGCCTACTCTGCCTAGTGGGTGTTAATTGGTGAAGTTATTATCCTCTTTGTAGGTGACAAATACGCATCTTAGCAGCTCCTTTCTGGAAATACATTAGGTGGTGCAGAGCACTGGCCTGGGGTCAGGAAGAACTGAGTTTTAAATCTGGCCTCAGATGCTTCCTAGCTGTGTGACCCTGGGCAAGTCACTTACCTCTGTTTACCTCAGTTTTCTCATCTGTGAAATGAGCTGGAGAATGAAGTAGCAAACCATTCCAGTATCTTTGCCAAGAAACTCCAAAGGGGGTCACAAAGAGTCTGATATGACTGAAAAATGACTAAATAACAATTCCAAAGAAGAGACCAAGACAGAAATTTCATGTTGATAGGTATGAAGTGGCAAAAACACTGCTCTTAGAGTCAGAAGTCTTGAATTCAAATTCTACCTGTTTGATTCTTGAGTGAATCTCTCTGAATTTCAGCTTTCTTAGCTGTGAAAAGATCCCCCATGGCATCCTTGTGTGGAAACTGCATTAGGAACCTTACTAAGCTTAAAGAAAAAGGTTATTAAAATCATTAACAAAGGTCTTCTGGTGACACAGTGCCTTAACTCAAAGGAGAGAATATATTGGTGAGAATTTCAAGTTAACGGCTGTGATTTTTTTTTAAAGAATTTGCTGTGCTCTCAATTGTCTTTAAATCACCCTACATGCTCTGCCTACAGGTCAGGAACAAGTATTGAATGAATTACTTTCTTTGTGCATTCCTATAGAATGCCTAGTATGGGGCTCTGCTAAGTCTGGAATTATATCTTTTTTTGTTGTTGTTTCTATTTATTTTGTTTTATCTATCACTTTAAAAAATATATACTTTCTCTCTTCCCTATCAAACCCCTGGTGGGGAGGGGAAAGAAAAACCAAACTCTTGTAACAAATATAGATGGTCAAACAAAACATGGTCTTGCTTTCATCACGTCTATATGTTGCACTCTGCATGCTCAATCCATCGCCTCTGTCGGGAGATAGGTAGACTGTTTTATCTCTGGTTCTCTGGAATTTCAGCAGGTCATTGCATTGATCAGAACTCTGCAGTCTTTCCAGGTTGTCTTTCCGATGTTGTTTTCATCGTACAAATTGTCCTCCTGGTTTTGCTCAGTTTTTGCATCAGTTCATTCATGTCTTCTCATTTTTCCTTTATTATTTCTTACACCTGCTATTCTATCTCTCAAGGATTTACCTGGTCACTTAAATACTTGTTTTTTTCCAGGAATCTAATGCTTCTACATAGAAACAACCCTGCTGAAACCCTTTGGACATTCTGCTGGGAGATGTCTGAGCCTCTTGGATGCATTTCCTTCCAGGTGCTTGCTCATGGAGACTGGAGAATCTCCTGGTCCCCCTCCAGTGATTTCCCCCTATGGAGACGCGGTACTCAGAAAGCCTTGGTGGTAGCTCTGATTACTATTCTGTAGCTCCTGCGGTTGCAGACTTCATGGTGGGTTCCTGCTGAAATCAACCTGGACTTAGAACAATACACTCTAAATCCCATTAACAAATTCCTTCCCCTCTGCATGCTGATCCTTAGTCATAAACCCCTGGGTCTCCCTGTTTTCTCTCTCTTAAACCCCACAAGGTAGGCTAGTGAGTGTTGTCCTGTCTGAGTTACAAGGTACAGAAATCACTGGCCAGAGCTTTGGAGGGGGGTGGGGCAGAAAGCTGGGAGGAGAGAATGATGGGGGTAGTGGAGAGCAGACGTGACCATGAAGGAAAACAGACATTGTCTAGCCTCAGACTTAGCCCACTGTGCTGCTCCATGCGAAGCCACCGCAGGGACGCTTTTTGGGCACCTCTGGAGGTTTCTGTGGTCCTGGTTCATACGAGGGCATTGCAAGGTAGGAGGCATGTACGTGGTGAGGTCAAGAGTCCTCTGCATTGCGTGGTTGGGTTTCCGTGCCACCCTCCAGGACAAATTAGGTCAACTCCTCTGGCCCAGTGGGCGGAGAACATGATATGGAGGAGAAAAGGATGACAGCAGGTGGGTAGGCTCTTGTGGCATCTGTGGCAACCCATGTGCTGCTGCCCTAACAAAGCCATTTGGCCAAAGTGACCAAGCAAGAAATCAGACACTAATCCCTGAAGCAGCCAGCCCACAGGAGTGTGTTTCCTCCCCTGGATCTGACTCAACCCCTGAGGAGGTTGGTTCCTAACCCTAGGGCACTAAGAGAGGCTGGAAAGCTCATCTTGCTCACCCCATAGTGCTAAGCGGGTACAAAGCTTAGCTGAATTTAGAGTTAGGAGACCTGTATTCAAATCCTGGATCTTTGAGGACTGTTTATATGATCTTAAGAAAATCACTTCATATATATAATGTTCCTTAGTTTCCTCTTCTGTAAAATGAAAGAGTGGGAATAGATAATCCCTAAGAGGCAACCTCTGTCTTTAAATCCCATTACATGATTCCTCTTTACTAAAGTACTCTTAGGACAGCTAAGTGGTGCAGTGGATAGAATACCATCCCAGGAGTCAGGAGGACCAGAGTTCAAATCTAGCATTAGAAACTTGACACTTGTTAGCTGTATGACCCTGGACAAATCCCTTAACCCTGATTATCTTGCAATAAATAAATAGGGTGCTCTCACTCTGATTTTTGGGAGGCTTCTAATTGAGCAGGGTCTAGAATCTCAGAATTCTCCTTTAAGGGGTTCTTTTGTCCTGGTTGGGAAGTGCTTTCTTACCTATACTCTCAGTGTCTCCTGTTGTGATTTTATTCCTTCTTACTTTGCCTTAAATGGGGATGGAAGGTAGCTTCCTCACTTTAGAATAGCCTTTAAGATCCATAGGACAGTAGGATTTGCATCTGGGAGAGAGCTTGGAGATTAATAACAGGAATAGCTCACATTTATATACCACTTGGTGATTTGCAAAATACTTTATATACATTATTTCATCTGATCTTCACAATATCCCTGGGAGGTAGGTGCTCCTATTACACCCATTTTAAAGATGAGGAAACTGAGGCAATGAGGTTAAGTGACTTGGCTGGAGTCACACAGCTAGTGCCTGAGGCAAGATTTGAACCTACAGCTTCCTTACTCCATGTTCAGTGTTTCCATGCCCTAATGACTGAGGCCCAGTGAACCATGCCTTAAGTCATTTAGCAAAGTGGTATGAGGGACACTGGGTTAGTTCGGGTTTAATTCTGAGACAAAATGAGACATTCGAGTCACTGAAAGGTAACAAAAAGATTTACTTTGCTTGAACGTGTAAGAACAGGTAACAAGGATATAATGGCATGAAACCTCATAATCTCCATATGGAAACTTGTCTATTCATCAAGGCTAGACATGGCGACTTTCCCAGTCTTCAGATAGCCACCAAGTCAAGGGGGCCCCATATCACCTTTTAAGGAAATGTAATCCTTATTGTTGAGAAATAGATAGGGATGTGAGTGCATGGGAGGAGGAGATCCCTGGTGCTGTTACAGCTGAGGTTGAATCCAGGTCCTCTGACTCCAAATCCAATAGTCTTTCCATACGCTCATCAAACCCTCACCTTCACTCCCATCCTATTGCTCAATATCTCTGTGTCTTCTTTCTTTATCTTTTCCAAATTCCCCAGATCCTTCATGGAAGTCATGGCTCTCTCTGTCCAGAAAGCTACAGATTAGAAATAATCTGCTTCATTGGGAGAAGTAAAGTTGTATTCAAAGGACTGAAGGGAATGGCCCACACTCAGTGATACCAGGGGTCGCTTTGAGTTGGGAGGCCGGGTGGCCATCTTAGGAGATGCATTGAGAAGACAGTCAACCCAGAGGAGTCGAGAACCTGATACCAACCTGATGCCTTAAGAGAAACTGTATTATGTTGCTGATTCAATGAGAATTCATTAGTTTCCCGCCTGGAATTTCCACAGACTTAATGGATAAAAGGTTAGCCTTGTACTCAGAAACAACTGAATTTGAAATGCATATTGTCTGGGTGTGCCTGGATAAGTCACTCAGTTTCTCATGCTTTAGGTAATTCTCTACCAGTTGGAGGAAATTCATCACCAAGAATTCCCTAAGCCAACAAATAAACTCCAGTCTGTATTGAGAAGGCAGTGTTTTGTTTCATCTCTTAAGTTATGAAGGTCCTGTAGCCTCCTTCCAAAATTCAGTTATTCTCAAGAAAATGCAGTTGCTTCCTTGTTCTTTTCTGCCCTCCCACTTTTACTCCATGTACCTGATTGTTATATTGATTGAAGGTCACCATGTCTCTATAGGCATCTCCTTTTTCCATATCTCCTGGCACTGGCTTCCTGGCTGATAAGAAGAACATAGAGCATGGAGGTATAGACTTAAAATGCTTAGACAATAAAACTCTTTTACTGCCTGGTAGTGTTCATTTTCTTTTCCTGTGCACATGTCTTACTTATATCCTAATGAGGCAGGAAGCTTCTCAAGGATGTGGATTCTACCTTTTTTATTTTAGCTTTGAGCACAGTAGCTTGTACTTTTTATAGTAAGGGACAGTGAAGAGACGACAGTGTCATAGATTCTGAGCTAGAAGAGACACTTAGATACCAGCTAGTTTTTCAGATGAGGGAACATTAAGAGACATTAGGTAATTTGTCTAGTGTCCAGCAGGTAGTAAATGAAAGGTGGACCAGAATTTGAACCCAGGTGATACCACTCCAAACCTCTTTCCAGTACATTGCTCTTCCCTTATGGACCACTCAGTGCAGGCAAATCAATGTGGCTAGCTGGTTCTACCTTTCGAACAGGTAAACTTCCTGTGAAATGGTTACCCAGACTCTGCTTGAATACTCCCAGGAGGGAGGAACTCTCTACTTCCTGATCGTTCTATTTGTAGATGGCTCTAATTGAGAGCAAGCTTTTTCTTACCTCAATCCAAACTTTGGAACTTTATATTGGAGGACAGGGCCTGGGGATGGGGGAGGGCTCCAGGAAACCACGGGCCTTAGGGTTGGGCTAGGTGATTTCTAAAGTCATTTTCATCTCTAAATCCTACTATGGAAAGTGAGGATACTAGATGCTTGGGGGTATGAATTCAAGAATGAGGTAGGAAGTACTAAAAGCCAACGTGGACATCTTCATGATTTTACTGGTACCTCCATGGTTACTCTCCTGACCACATAATTCTCTACTGTCCCTAGTGGGAACAGAGTCAATAGAGCTTCCAAACCGGAGGCTTAGAGTGGAGCATCTTTCCATACAAGGTTCACACAAGGAATAACACATCTAACTTGGTGAAGTGACTCACAATTTTTTAATCTCTTCATATGTTTTCCATCTTTTGAGTATAGTCAATTTATCCTGCCTATAACTTGCTTATACTTAGCTATGTTATCTCCCCCATTAGACTGTGATCTCCTTAAGAGCAGGGATTGTCTTTTGCCTTATATTGAATCCCCAGTGCTTAATATTGTGCCTGGTACATAGTCGGTGCTTAATAACTGTGTATTGCCTGACCAATCCCGTGCCTACTCCACCCCCTAATTAAAATAAAATAAAATCTTAATTAGTTTAACTTGAATTCGTCTGACTACTAGGATTCAATCTTTTAGACAACTTAATTTTTGATTTGGTTATCTATACTGATGGGTTTGAAACCCATGTAGACCTAGCCTAAAGGTGCTCCAAGCAATTTAGACAAAGGTGTGATACATGTGTAAAACACCTCAAAGTTTTCATTAAATAACTGTTTTAAATTGTATTCTCTGGCTAATAAAAGTCAATGCATCCATAGGTAGGGGCTCATGAGCTTTAGTTTTGAGTGGATATGAACCAACAGAATACCTAATACTTGGAGAGGCTTTTCTGGGGGTGGCCCAGGTACTATATTTAGAATTATTTTCTTAACTTCTTTCTATTCTCTATTTGTCTCACATCTCTACCCCCTAATCCTTAAGAAGCCCTGTCTGGTCCCCACCTTGGAACACTCCTCTCTATCACTTTCCCTCAGGGGACTCTACCCTCCCACTCTCCAACCTTGCCAAGTTGCAAAAATAACTTTTTAAAACAATATTTTGTTCCTATAAAATGAAGTCTCTTAGAATTCCATCTTTCATGTCCTTAACCTCCCAATCAATCAACAAATGTTTGTTGAGTGTTTAATATGTACAAGGCATTGTCCTAGGCCCTTCCCAGACCCACATACCTGCCTCGAGGATCTTTGTGTCTCCCACCTCCTCTTCTCCCCCTAGTCTTTTTTCTCAGAACAAGTGCTCTCTCCCTTCTGTCCTAGCAACTCCCTCCCCTTCTTACCCTCCACCTCCAGCAACACACTTCCCAATCCTCCCCTTTCACCACCCTCCCTCTGAAATTCTCTAACTCCATTTCTGTCTGTCTCCATCCTCTCAAAAAAGTGCTTTGTGCTAGCTGGACGCAGAGACCCAGAATCTTGTCTAAATACTGGCAGATCTCTCAGCTACCTAGACCATAAATTTTCAGCTTGGCTCCCTCCTTGGGATTAGTTAAATTGGTCACATTGAGAAATCGTCCTTTTCTTTAAAGCTGTAGTCCTGAAGAGTTGTTAACACAATGCAAGAGTCTAAGGCATTAAACTCATACCTGCAAACACTTTGCAGTTCTTCATTTCCTCCCCCCAGGGAAAAGCTTTTGAGTGGGGGCAGGGAGAAGGTTAAGGGGGGGAAGGGGGGAAAGAGTTGAGTTTAACCAGCCTGATTTCTCTGGATGGGGGTGGTGGTGGGGACGACCCTCTCTCCTCCAACTTTGCCATTTCAATAAAGTTTGGATGGGGAAAGAATGTGAAGGCCTTCAGGAGCAGGCCCATTAAACAATCCAGGAGTGTGTAAAACACAGTTCAGGCCCCGGCATCCTGGGCTTCAACTTGACGTCACCTCATAAATCCATAGAGCAGCCCCCTGCCCAAATTCAGGAGGAGCAGACCAGGCCCTGCAGTGAGGTGCTTTTGTTGGAGATTAAATATTTGCTCAGACAGAGGTCACTGTGAGAGTCTTAAAAAAAAGGATTCTTTCAGCTGCCCTCCCCTCTCCACCCCCCATTTGGGGAACAAATTAAGTCTCCCTGTGGCTGAGCCAGTGGAGGGGAGCTCCATGCTCCAGTGGTTTTATTTCATGGAAACTCAGAATGTTTGCTGTGTTCAGACCAGGCCCTGCTGGATGGGGCACAATGGTCATTAGCCCAGGTTCCTGAGTAAGTTGGAGGTATCCTCCTCATGCAGCATGTTGCTTGTGGGAAACTTTGTGTGTTATACACACTTCAGGGATAGCTCCTGGAAGTCACAAATTAATTCAACAAGGTAACAATTTTTAATATGTGAAGGATGATTAGATAACTTCCCCATTCCCCAGCATACACACTATCTACCTCTATGGAGACAGCAAAAGAAGAAATCAGGTTTTCATTATAGCACCAGGGAATTCAATTACTGTAGATTGTAATTAAATTATCTTAGAGAAGGAGATTCAATGAGAGGTTGAGTAATGGAAAACTCTGGATCTGAAGCCAAAAGTCTTAGGTTCTAGTCCCAGCCCTTCTACTTGCTAGATTGGCCAAGTTGTTTCATTGTCATTACTTTAGAGATGGAAGGAAATCTTAGAAGTCATCTGTTCCAACCTCCTTTTTTCTCTGGGCCTCAGTGTACCCAGATGTAAAAATGAATGGCCAGGATTAGATGATCTCGAAGGGTTCTTCCACCTCTAAAATTCTATGACTTGGGACACTGAAGCAATGATGCCAATTAGAAGCATCGGTTGTTAAATCTTTAAGACTCAGTGCAAATGTCACCTCTTTGTTTTTGTGTCCTCAGTGCCTAGCACATTGGAGGTCCTAGATAAATATTTGTTGAATAACTGGTAGTACCAACATCACAAGGGGGGCAGAAGGCTCAAATGAGATAATGTGTGTATGTAATATCAATAAGAAATGATATTTTGTCATTCTTATTATAATTATGCATCGTGTTACACCTCCTCTTACTTTATTTTTTATTGTATTTCTTTTTGGTGAGGCAATTGGGGTTAAGTGACTTGCCCAGGGTCACACAGCTAGTAAGTGTCATGTGTCTGAGGCTAGATTTGAACTCAGGTCCTCCTGACTCCAAGGCCAGGACTCTATCCAGTGCACCACCTAGCTGCCCTCTTCTCTTGCTTTAGAGAGCAGTGCCTATGTGTTGCTCAAGCTTTGTGTCACCCTCAGGGACTATTAGACTGCTTGGCTCATACTTTAGCCCTTGAAAAAAGTCCATTATTTCATCTGCATGAGAATTCCCTCCACCACCAAAGAGCACATTAATGGTAGATGTCATGCTTGCAGTGGCCAATGGAAGTCTTCACCTGGTGGTCAGTCCTTTGGTCAATAAACATTTATTAAGCGCCTTCTATGTGCCAAGCACTGCGGATATGTTGAAGGAGCGGGTGGTGAGTCCTCTGAAAGTAGTGAGACTGGTCCTTGGGTGTTGGACCCAAGCTCAAGTTTTCCTAGGTTGATTGGACCTGCCAGCGCTTGTACTTCACAGGCTTTGAGCATCTTTCAGTCTTCCTAAGTATTACTGCCTTCCAGGCAATCTATGTTGTACCGGCCAACTTGCTCCCCACAAATGATAGTCCATTTCCCATCTCCCTTTGGTTT
>NW_027556180.1:68756129-68803629 GCF_003287225.1 Phascolarctos cinereus
TAAGGAGTTTTTTCAACTTCAGCCAGGCTGCTCTTGGGAAGGCAGATGGCCCAGTCTACAGGTCTTAGGACTTAAATCCTGACTCAGATACTTACTAGCTGTGTGACCCTGGGGAAGTAATTTAACCTGCACCAGCCTCAGTTTCCTCATCTGTCATATGGGGAAAATAACAGCATTGACATCAACAGACTTTAAAGCACTAAATGAAAGTTAGTTTTTATTATTAAGAAAGCCGATTGGTTTTACTCAAAGCCTATCCACCGTGGTTGAACTTGCCAAGGCTTTCACTGTCCTGGCTTGGTTTATGCAAACCTAAGATCATTCCTATCACTGGGTATCCAAACAGAACTTTGTGGAGTTCCAACCCTATAACACAATGCCTCACAGGTGTTTAACAAATGTTTATTGAACCTAATTGCTTACCCTAACATGGCTGCAGTTTAGCCAAGCTGTGATCATGCAGAGCTGCAAGACAGAACTAAGAATTTCCAGCCACATACAGAGTAAGAAAAATTACTGTCTTATAATCAGTGCTAGTCTGGATTCAAGGCATGAGGGGCCATTTGCAAACCATCAGAATGTTCTCACTAGAGATAAGGGCCAGAGAAAGCAGGCAATGGGTCTATCACTCTGTCCATCTAGCTGCATTCCCCTGTTCAAAAGCCCCTCCTTGCACAAACATGAAAATCCAGTGACTCCCACTCATTCATTTGCTGTCCAACCAATGCACTTACCCCTTGGCTTGTATACAAGGTAAATAGTTAAGTTTGTTGAAGCCAGAATCCTGCCTCCTAGGTTTCCCAAAGTAAGGACTAGCACCCTGTCTCTGCCCTTTCCCTCTTCCCCATTGGCTTCCCAATGGAGACAGGACAAAAGATTAAAGTCAAACTTTTAAGAGAAATCTGAAAGTCTTTCAAAGAATAAGTCATGTTTTCTTTTCAATACATTTATAACAAGTTGTAATGGTCAAACTAACCAGGAGAGCGAAATTTTGGGGCAGCTCTCTTGAACATTTTAAATAGGTGATTCATAGAAACAATGGCCCCTAATGAATATTAGTTTGTGTTTTCATACAAATTAGATGTGTGTGTGAGTGTGTGTGTGTTTGTGTGTGTGTTGGGGGTGGGGAGCACACAAAAAGAGAGTTGTTAATTGAAACAACCAGAATAACTAGTGAATCCATACGTAAATATCTGAAGGGTAGGGATAATTACTGGGCCTGTGATTTCATTGGTAGAAGGAACTTACAAGCAAGCAAATAAACTCCCTCTGCTAATGAGGATCAGCATCTTTTCTGCAACTTACAGTCTTAGAGAGTTATCTAAGGCAGTGGGCTCAAACTCAAACAGAATTGGATCACTGTGGACCTCATATTGACTTAGGTTTAAAATGTCATATTATCTATGTTTCATTGTATTTTTATTTATTTTGCTAAATATTTCCCAATTATATTTTAATCTGGTCCAAGCTACACTGAGGAGTGCTGCAGTGGCCTGCTGACCTCATGTCTAGAGTACTTAGAGGTTGTCCCATTTCCAGCATGTATCAAGGACATGTCTTGAACCCAGATCTTCCTGGTATAGAGAAGCTAGGTGGTGCAGCAGATAGAGCATTGGGCTTTGAATCAGGAAGACTCATCTTCCTGAGTTCAAATCTGGCCTCAGACACTAGCTGTGTGACCCTGGGCAGGTCACTTAACCCTGTTTGCCTCAGTTTCCTCACTTGAAAAATGAGCTGGAGAAGGAAATGGCAAACCTCTCCAATATCTCTTCCAAAAAAACCCCCCAAATTGGGTCACAGAGTTGGACGTGACTAAAACAACTGAACAACAACAAACAAATACTTCTGAGCTTCAAGGATGGCTCTGTCCCCACCATCATGCTGTCTCTATAGCACCAAAGCATAAAAGAAACCATTCTGACCTATTACTTCTGACTGGTATACAAAATCCCTAGATGGGTACGTTTTTAAGGTAGTATTTGAGTAGTTTGATTAGTTTGGAGTATAAAGAAATGTTCCTCCCATTTTAGTGCTTGGCACATAGTAGACACTTAACAAATGCTTATTGATTGACTGACATATAGCCAGGACAATTGATCATTCTCTATTACGCCACACGCAACCCTGACTAAACTAGCCAGCCCTGCCTAGGACCTGTAAGCATTACGTGACATATCCTGGAATCAGAAGTAAATGGTGCCAAGGTGTCTGTGTCACTCATTGGCAAATGACTTCCCTATATACATGTAAGGATGTATATATACATTTACTCATTCATTCATTTGATTAATCAACACATTGTAACTGTCGGCTGTGTGTACTAGTTGTTTTTCTTCCTTGGTCTAGAAGACAACAGTTACATCTACAATATGAGACATTTTTGCCCTCTGCTTACATTTCCAGTCCTCAGCATCCCAACTGTAACTTTAATACTACAATCTAGGAGTGAATTTTGAGAGATAATGGCTTAGCTTTTTGAGATTAGCCCAGGAGCAGTTCCATTGTTGTTGTTGTTATTGTTATTATTAATAAGTATATAAATAAGTGTAATATAAGGAGAGTTGAGGGTGAGAACATACCAAGTGTAATATAAGGAGAGTTGAGGGTGAGAACATACCATCTACCAGAGTTTGGGAGAAGGTATTGGGGAGGGGAGGGAGGAAACCAGCAAACATTTCCCAGAGAAGGTGGCACATGAACTAGACCTTGGAGGAAGATCAGGACTCAGAGAGGAGACGGAGAGAGAAGACATTCTACTCATGAGGGGTGGAACACCTTCAGGTGTGAGATAGAGCACTGAATTTGGGAAACAGTTTGTTTATAACATGGAATTTATTCGATTAGCCCAGTAAGGTAAGCTGAAGATCTTCAAAAGCCAAGCTAAGGAGTTTGTATTTTCTCCAATAAGAAATAGGTAGTTCTAGAAGGTTTTTGAGCAAAAAAGTGACAAAATCAGAACTATGCCCATACCTGGTCTAAGTGGCACACTGATCAATGCATGAATATGATGAGCAGCCAGAGTTAAGTGCAATGAGAAAGGCTTTATGACAGAAATCTCAGTTAGGAGGAAAGAGAGGTCACATAAGAAAAGGCTATGGTAGACTACACCTGAGAGGACATATGCCAAGAATCCTAAGAGGGGATTCATCCAATGAAGTAGAAAGCAGGAGACTTTTCTAGAAGAGACTCTTACACTAGGAGGCCTTGACAGAGAGAAGATATTGAAATGGTGTGTTTAGGATAGAGACTAAGGAGGAAAAGTTTGGCTTGGAGAAGGTAGTACAGAACCTGCTCAGAAGTGATAGGTTTCTCTTCCTGGAAACAACAGGGCACAAACTGCCTCGCCCAGTTTTCTCTATCCACTTCCATTGCCTAAAGATTATTATGGGATTATCAAGGAATCATCTAATTTCACTCCTAGAATCAGAATGAAAATGCTTTTTCATTCATGCATTCATTCAATACATTCACTCTATAAGTTAGTAGATAGCCTTAATTCCATCCTTCTACTCAATGCACAAATTCCAACTATACCAATCCTGGTAAGTGGCTAATTATCTATTCTCTGAAGGGGGCTCACCACCTCACAAAGTAGCCCACTTGTTGTATTGTTGAACAGCTCTAGTTGTCAAAAAATTATTCCTTATGGTGAGCTGTAACCTGCCTCCTTATAGTTCCCAAACATTGCACCTCCTGGTAATGAACGTTCATGAATATCTCACAATTGAGCAGGGGGCAGATTCTATTGTTGGTTTATCTTGATGTTCAGGATGAGTGACTTCTCATAAGAATATCTCTGGCTTTTCCAGGACATTGTGGTGCTGGACAACACATTTTGCTCTTCTATCCTGGGGTAAGAGATTATTAGAAGAAGCTCCAGCTCATTGTGGGATGGCTGGGAGTCAGAAGGTTTGATGGCTTGGGTTTGTGACCACATCTCACTCCTCCAGCAAGACTATGGATGATAACCAGAGCATATATTTAATGTCAGAGGAACACAAGCCATGCACTCTGCCCCAGAAATCCTGGATATGAAGGGTTCTGGCAGGAAAGACAGACACACTAGAGGGATAAGCAGGGCTATGCAGGTCATGTAAACTGGGTAGATTTACATCTAGATTAATAGAGGAACTGGGGAGTAAGAGAAACCCAAATGATATGGAGAGAACCAGTCCCATGCTGCAGTCCAGAAAGTGTGGTCAAGCAGATAGTAATCTTTGTTGGAATCCAAAGGACTGGCTGTACCCTTAGGTAGAAATGCAAATCTTGTGCACTGGAGAGAATTTTTGTGACCTAATGACTTTTGGGAAAACTATTTTCAGAACTACATAGAACATTCTGCTCTCAAAAGGCAAATCTTGTATTAAGCTTTGATGATAACCCCTTTTCCATTTGATTTACTTTTATTTTACAAACGGATGTCCTTTTCCCAGACCTTCATTGTTAATTCCTTCTCTTCCTCTTACCACTTCCCAAGGCAACCAGCAGGTACTCTTTTGCACTCTATTTATTTTGGACCCAAATGCCTCATGGCATGGAGGTAATGTGGATCTGAGATCTCAAAGGCTATAATATTGGAATAAGTTCCATTAAGCTGGAAAGGTTTTATGTTTGGATCTGATGACTGATTCTGCTATCTGTCTTCCAAGGATTAACACAGCTAAATTTGGATGGTATATACCAGAGAGTTAGCTATAGGACGACTGATTATTTTGGCCAGTGGATTCATTAAATCATCTACTAAGGTACGGGAGGGTTGCAATCTGTGTTGATGGAAGAAGCATTCACACTCATTCACACCACAGAAGTATTGAGGTAAATGTATTTGTAATAATTTTTCCTCTAATACATTTTATTGATGCCTTTTGTCTTTATATCCACTGTCTTACCTGGGAAAAGACTCCCTCCTCCCCACCTTGTCTTGTCCTCTGTGCTGTAAGGAGAAAATTATTTTGTTATCTGTTCTCTAAATTAGTTTTTCAATTTTTCTTTCAATTCAAAGATATGATTGGTTTTTCAGTTGCTTAGAATATGACTTTTAAGTGGTCTTTTATATTGTTGTAGTTATGATACATATTAATGTTTTTAATGATTTCATATAGCTCTTCCCATATGTCTCTGAATCCTTCACATTTGTTCATTCTTATTGCATAATAATATTACATGATGTTCACATGTCACATTTTTTCAGCCATTCATTCATTCATCTGTACACACTTGGATATTATTTCATAAATGTTGAATTTCTATGCATATAGATGCATATGCATATACATACACATACATATATAGTCTGAATGGTATTTTTTATGATACCCCTTGGACACAAGTTATCATAGATGATATGTCATGAGTGTACTCATGCCCACTGTGTATGTTCTGTTCATTGCCCTTTGGTTTACACACAATATTCATCTGGCTTATATTGTGGTGTTTCATAATTTATAACTATGTAGCAGTATGGATAGAATATAGGTGTTATAAAGAGGCTTTTATGCCAGGGATCATCTTGGGATCATTGAAAATGCTGGGCATGTATGATGACTTGAGTGTAAAAAATTGACATCAAAGATATCTTCTGAGTAGTATATGATTGGAAAAGGAGGTGGGCCAGTCATATATTGAGAGCAGGGGATAACATATGGAGGACTTTGGTGCTGTGACACAAAATGTAGGCTGAACCTAGAGGACCACCCTGAGCTTGTTGGGTAGATCACCTAAGGAGGATGGATTAGAGAGCATGGACAAGAATCACAGAATGAGATAGTGTGGATGAATCTTATCTGAACTGGGGAAGAGAGCATTTACATCAGGGAGGCAACAGATCTATTGAAGTGTGTTGTCTGCCTTCTACTAGAGTGTGAAACCTTTGAGGGTAGAGATGGTTTTGACCTCCTTGTCATCATTCCACAGACCATACAGCACTTAACGCATGGAGGGCACTTCAAAGGACTCAGACTAGGACCTGTTGAAAAAAAAAATGAAGGAATTTCCAGCAGTGAAGTCCTTTATTAGGATTATTTTTCTCTAAATGCTACTCATACTAATGATCACAGGAGAACAGGAGAACTCACATCCATGTGGACTACTAGACTTTGCTCTTTCCATGTTCTCCCCCTACACACACTTTTCCAGCCCTGTTGTCTTCATCTATTTAACCCTTTTCTTCTTCCTAATTTCTAAAAGTTCTTGGGAGAAAGAGTGTGGGAGTAGGGGGTGGCCCAGCAACATAGAGTATGTTAAATAGCTCCATTGGAAATGAGAACCATAGCACTATCATAGAACATGCCCGAGCTGCTAACTCACTGGAACATTGTTTTCCATTGTTGCTAAAACCAGCAGAAATCCCTTTAGTTCAGAGATCCTTAGCATAGGGTCCATGAACCTGGAGGAGTGCTATAGATAGATTCCAGGGGCTCTGTGGATTCCAATGGGAAAAAAGTACATACTGTTTTCACTGCTAACTGAAATTCAGCATTTCCTTCAATTATTGGGAATGTTATTCTGAGAAGGGGCCTATAGGGTTCATCAGACTATCAGAGGGGACCAATGCACAAAAAGGTAAGGAACTCCTTCTCTAGCCCCTGTTCTTTTACCCTCTGTTCTGCCTTTACTGACCTGAATGCCTTCCCTTCTCCCCCCATCCTTGTTTCCATCTTCTCCCACAATCCCCCCTCTCCAATTCATCTAAGGACAATTAGTGTAGCCTCAGACAGTTAACTCAGCGATGAAGCCCAAGATTTGAATCTAGATGATATTAGACTGGGCATCTACCTCATGAAATCATACCGTTCTAATTCTTTGGGGTTTTAGTGATTTTAGAAGTCTTTGAGCCATTGTCTTCCAAATGGCTAATCCATGAACAGAACTAAACCACTACCTGAATCAGAGATCTCACTTAACTAAATCCAGTTAGCTTTCTACAAGTAGTTCATAATAGAGACAGAAAAAAAGAGATTGAGTCCCTAGCTCTTCTTCATTCAGCATGAATGAAAACCAGAATTAATGTGAAATGTCATATTGGTTTCCTGCCTTGCCATACTGTATGGAATATTAGGAAAGCAAAGGGTGAATTGAACTTGGGCAGTAAAGTCACTAAACAGCAATGCGTTATGAGTGGGAAATTCTACTTGCAGAGTGTGAACTGGCTATGGGCCACAGTAATCAGGAAGGGAGAGGTTTTTGGATCAGTTTCTTAAAGGAATCATAGAATTATGGGTCTGGAAAGGACCTGGAAAAGTCATCTCATCCACCCCCCTGCCTCTTGACAATAACATCTGAGAGGAAAGAAAGAAAGAAAGAAAGAAAGAAAGAAAGAAAGAAAGAAAGAAAGAAAGAAAGAAAGAAAGAAAGAAAGAAAGAAAAGAAAAAGAAAGAAAGAAAAAAAAGAAAGAAAGAGAAGAAAGAGAAAGGAAAAAAGAAAGGAAGAAAAAGAAAGAAAAAAAAAAAGAAAAGAAAGAAAAAGAAAGAAGAAAAGAAAGAAAGAAAGAAAGAAAGAAAGAAAAAAGAAAGAAGAAAGAAGGAAGAAGGAAGGAAGAAGAAGGAGGAAGGAAGAGAAAAAGAAAGAAAGAAAGAAAGAAAGAAAGAAAGAAAGAAAGAAGAAAGAAAAGAGAAGAAAGAAAGAAAAAAGAAGAAAAAAGAAAGAAGGAAGAAGGAAGGAGGAAGGAAGGAAGAAAGAAAGAAGAAAGGAAGGAAGGAAGGAAGAAGAAGAAAGAAAGAAAGGAAGGAAGGAAGGAAGGAAGGAAGGAAGGAAGGAAGGAAGAAAGAAAGAAAGAAAGAAAGAAAGAAAGAAAGAAAGAAAGAAAGAAAGAAAAAGAAAGAAAGGAAGGAAGGAAGGAAGGAAGGAAGAAAGAAAGAAAGAAAGGAAGGAAGGAAGGAAGAAAGAAAGAAAGAAAGACAGAAAGAAAGAAAGAAAGACAGAAAGAAAGAAAGAAAGAAAGAAAGACAGGAAGCAAGAGAATGAGGGAAAGAAGGGAGAGAGGAAGATAAGAGAGAAGAAAAAAGAAATGAAAAGAAGAAATTCTATGAAAAGGCTTGGAAAAATAAATTATGGTTAAGTAAATATATATCAAGAAAGGCAGAAAGACAACATAAACTCCCAAAAGGTTATGATGAAATAGGACTCTGCTATTTTGTTACGAAAATACTGACTGACAAAGATAACAATGTCCATTTGTTTATGGTTTATATTTTATTCCATAGGTTCAAGTACACAGAAATCTTCCTAATCTGGCCTTAAACACTCTTTTCCCTCATCCCCACACCTTTGGTTTTTCTTACTTTTTGTCCTCTTTCCAACCCTTCTTCTTTTTTCCATATCTTTTTGGTGGTTTAACCACAATGCTTCCTAGAAACAAGGGCTGAACTAGATGACCCTTCCATGTTCAGTAGAGAGCTGGAGTGCTAGGTCACAGAACAGAAAGTTTGGAGCCCTTCCTCCAGCTTAGCCTGCCAGAGACTCTTCCTTTGGATCCAGAGAACATTTTACAAAGATAAGTGTCTCTTCATGAGAATATAAACAATTCACTTACCATAGTCTTTGACAATGCACAGACTGACAATGCAAATAATAACCACTAGTGTTTCTACATGGCTTAAAGTTTTCCTAATGCCTTACATGTTATCTCATTTGATTTTTTCAACAAAGTAAATGTTATCCACATTTTGCAGATAAGGAAACTGAGGCTGAGAGGTTAAATGAGTTGCCCAGAGTCACACAGCTAGTAAGTGTCTGAGGCAGGATTTTTAACTCAAGTCTTCCTAACTCTGAGATCAGTACTCTATTTACTGTCACCAAATGAATGTAAGAATTCAGTCTATATTTG
Organism: Phascolarctos cinereus; assembly: GCF_003287225.1. Classification (NCBI taxonomy): domain Eukaryota; kingdom Metazoa; phylum Chordata; class Mammalia; order Diprotodontia; family Phascolarctidae; genus Phascolarctos; species Phascolarctos cinereus. Next base: position 68,764,955 of record NW_027556180.1, read on the forward strand.
ATGTGGACTCATGGGCTGGTAAAGCTAGAAGGGAACTTAAGAGGTCAAATCCAATTCTCCTTCATTTTAAAGATCAGAAAACTGAGGTTTAGGTACATGAATGACTCTGAGTTAGTGAGATCAGCAGGACTAAAACAACTTAGTCTCAGAAAATGTATTTTGATACTTGGATTTGTGATCTCATTTATGTGGTATGATGCTAACCCATCCACAAATTCTAGTGCTGTGATACTCTTGTCCATGTCTTCCCATTTATCCCCTGCAGAAGATCCAATGAACATGTTGGGAGCCTCCTGTGTATCTTTTTCTTCCCTATGGACTCTAGTAGAGGATTTGGACTGTTCATCATTAGTTACTTCTTGCTCACCTCCTTCCACTGGAAATGTGGGATTATGGAATCTTAGATCTAGAACTGAAGGGAACCTTGGGTTGTCTAATATGACTCCCTCACTTACTGGGGAATTTAACTGACTTGAAGTTCACACAAATTTACATCACTTCCCCTGTATTATCCCCCTGATTCACCCAACTCTCAACTGTGGCTCCAAGAAGCTGTAAGATTCTCAGCAGCCACACCTAGTCAACGATCTTGGTGGATGGGCTAACTCAGCTTGAGGGTAACTGACAGTCCTCAGACCTATTGGTGAATTAGGGGGATATCTACTCCAAGCATGTGAAGACTTCCTCTGGTGAAATGGGTGGATGAGATTTGTTCCGATGGCCATGAAAGTGGCTGAAGTAGACACTGTGGAGCTCATAGAACTTGATCAGACACCGAAGACTCCAAGGCTATCTCTAGAATCCTGGGCCATCACCACTCATCTTGACTTTTGTCTTGCCACTGGACTTTGATGACTCAGGAAGGGAGAGTGAAACTGATGACTCTGTGTAACTCTGCCTCATTTTAACCCAATTCACACATGAGTCAAGATGTCATCTATGATGTCATTGGTTCTCTTCAAAAATGAAAGACAAACAACAATGCCATAGACTGTTTTAACCTACCATGAGTCTGTCCATTGCCCTTTGGGTAACCTGAGACTGGAATTTATCTAAGACTGTAGTATTAGACATTCTGAAACCTTATAATATCACCTTATAATTTTTGGTCCTCTAAAGATGGGCCTTTATTTCAGGAAGAAGTTGGGTTCATTGGATCCAACTTTCATAGAATATTCTTTCTATTCTCTCTATGTTAGAATCTCTTGACTCTCAGTCTGTCTGTCTGTCTGTCTCTCTCACTCTGTGTGTGTGTGTGTGTGTGTGTGTGTGAGAGAGAGAGAGAGAGAGAGAGAGAGAGAGAGATGGACCCCTCTGCCAGTCTGGTAAAATCTATGGACTTCTCAGAATAATGTCTTTAAATGCATAAAGTGAAAAAGACAGGATTACAAAGGAAACAAGTTATATTGAAATACAGTTATGGAATTTTTTTTTTAATCTATGGACCAGTACAACTAACTGGCACAGTGGATAGAGCACTGGCCCTGAAATTAGGAGGACCTGAGTTCAAATCTAGCCTCAGATACTTACTAGCTGTGTGATCTTGGGCAAGTCATTTGACCCCAATAGCCTGAAAAACATATGGACCCCAGGTTAAAAATCCCTGATAAAGGAAACTCTTGATTGTGTTTGCTCTAAGCAGAAATTTTATTTTCTTCAAAGATAGCAGATTGTAGTGGAAAAAAAAATATTGGACTTGAGAGAGGAGCTCTTATCCTATTTCCTACATTTCTTGGCTGTGTAACTTTTGTCAAGTCATTTAATTTCATTTCTCAAAGCCTCAATTTCTTTATTTATAAAGTGAGAGTTTGAACTAGATGACTATGGATGTTTTTTCTAGATGAAGACCCTACAATATGATCCTATGACAAATGAGGAAAGTGAGACTTATAAAAGTGAAGTGACTTCTTTTGCATGAGGCAAACAGGGTTAAGTAACTTGCCTAGAGTCACACAGCTGGTAAGCGTCAAGTATGTGAGGACAGAATTGAACAAAGGTCTTCCTGACTCCAGGGCCAGTACTACTGAAATGACTTTCACAAGTGTGACATTAGTAAGTGACAGAGTGAGGATCTGAACCCAAGTGTTCTGATGTCTTAGACCACTTATACCAGTTTTCATATTCCAATGTCATTGATGTCTTACGTCACAACTATATAACTGTAGGCATCCTGATATCACCCCTGCCAATATCTGAGTGTTTCCATTTAGAAACCACATAAAACTATAGTCCTTGTTATGAGGGTGATGGAATTCAATTCAATTCAGTAAATAAGCATTGAGCCCTTGCTATCATCAAGGCCCTGATTAGGTAATTGCAGAACACTGACGCCCATTGAGAATAAGTGTTGGAATTGTGTAAATTGTTATTGTTTTCTTGTGCTCGCTCTTCCTGAGTTTAGCTATGTTCTATCCATAAGCATTCTGTGTGGGGCCTTGCTCAGGCAACCACTAGGCAGGGGTGTAAATCCCTAAAGTAACAAGAGGAGGATGACGTGCCTTCCAGTGGAGAATGAATCAGAGGCATCAGAAACCGGATTCCTATTAAGTCACCTCTCTTTCCCTCATCTCCTACTTCAGATTGAAGAGCAAAAATTGAACAACAACCCCATTTCTGCAGGGCACAAATATGAGACAGTAGGATACTTTGGAGTGTGTATATAAGTGGGAGGTGCTGTTAAAGAGATTGAGGGTTTGAGGACAGAGAGGAGAGAAATATAGAGGCAGACACAGCCCTGAATTGCACCCGGAAGTTGGGAGGTTGTTCATAGACAGGGAGGCTGGTTGGAATGAAAACTGGGACTCAGCCTGAGTGAAGATCTGAGAAACAAAAGCTCACAAGGTTATAATAATATAGCTGAAAAGACACAAGCAAAGGAAGAAAAAAAATTTGGCTTCTTTTTTTTCTGTTTCTTCTCTTTTCTTAAAAAGTGTTTCATTGATGCTTTTTGCTTTAAAAAATAATTCCCCAATAGTGTCATGCTAAGACATATACACACAGACATAGGATCCTCCCTTCCTTTGGAACAAAGAAAGAAGGAGGGAAAACAAGTATTTGTTAAGTGCTTACTATGTGCCAAGCACTGTCATAAGAGCTTTCCAAATATCTTGTTTGATCCTCACAAAAGCCATGAAAGGAAGGTGCTATTATTATCCCCATTTTATAATTGTGGAAACTGAGGCATTCACAGGTTAAGTGACTTGACCAAAATCATGCAGCTATCAAATGTCCCGAGGCTGGATTTGAACTAGGTTTTCCTGATTCCTGGCCCAGAGCTCTATCCATGGTACCATCTAGCTGCCTCTGCAGTTAAGCAAAGCAAATTGTCATAGTAACTACATCTGACAGCTTACACCATACTCTGTACCCGTGGTCTACCACCTCTCTAAGGAGAGGAATGAAGTGTGTTTCATTATCCATCCTCCGGAGCCAAGATTAGTTCTGACTATGTTGTAGTCAACAGATTTTAAGTAGTTCAAGTGATGGGTGCTTCCTTGTTGACCTGAGCATGACAACCATTAGTTGTTAGGGGTGGTTGCATTTAAAGTCAAGGGTGAGAGAAACAAAGCCTTAGGGAGAAAAACTGATGAGCAGGAAGAAGGGACAGAGAAGCAAAACCTATACATTGGCATGAAGGGCACATAGAGGACAGTTGTCTACATCATAGAAATGGGCTATAGGGTGTGTTCATAGAAGACTAGTACCTCTGGTGTGAGGGCTGCCAAGTCTTTTTTAGGGCTGCTCATCCACCTTTGGTGTCCACCTGATCCACCTAACTCTTACCAGTGTCTCCAAGAAGTTGTAGCATGGTCCAGTAAACCATTTTGGCAGATGAGCTAAACCAGGTTGAGGGTAACTGAGGGTTCTCAAACCCATCAGTGAGTTGGGGGGAGGTGTCTATCCCAAGCATGTGAAGATTTACCCTCGTGGAATGGGTAGATGAGAACAATTTGTTCCAACATCCATGAAGGCAGCTGAAGCAGGCACTGTAGAACACTTAGAGCTTGGTTAGACATTGAAGATGCCAAGGGTCATCCACTGCATCTCAAGCCATCACCAGTCATCTTGACTCTGTCCTGACACTGGACTGTGATGACTCTGGAAGAGAAAGTGAGGACAAGGACTTTGTGCAACTCTGCCTCACTTAAATCAGATTGATGTGTGAATCAAAAGACATCACCCATACCATTTTATCATTTTTACCTATCTCAAAGTCCTGTGGTGACAGACAAGTGATGAAGCAGCAGGTGCAGCTACACTGGGAGCTTTCATCACAACCCTGCCCACAGCCAGCCCAGGCTATAGGGTTGTTTTCTCACTAGAAGCAGGAGTGGGATTCAGCAGCACCCTGGGAATCTGAGCAGTCTTTTAAGGATTGTACTGCTCACCTGCTGGTGTGAGGAAGGGGCTAGAAAAGGTGCCCTAAATAATGGCTGCTTATCCAACCCTAGCCTGATTACCATGGCAGGCAGGGATCCCACCTCACAGTTGAAACACAAAAAAATGTGCAAAAACTTCTGCAAAGATTTTTCCACTCATCATCAGTATATGGAATGTGAGCACACTGATAGACAACACAAAATCCAGTAGAGCTGAAAGATGAACAGCTCTTGTTGCAAGAGAATATCCAAATAGCTGCCTTGAGTGAAACAAGGCTGGCAAAGGAAGGCCAGCTTACTAAAGTTGGAGTTGGATACACATTTTTCTGGAGTGGCTGCAGTGAAGGGGAACACCATGAAGCTGGTATAGGTTTTACAATTAAAACTAATCTAGCCAAAAGCTTGTATGCCTATCAAAAGGAATGAACAACAGGCTTATGACAGAGATTGACACTTGCAGGAAAACACCACACCGCTATCATCAGTGCCTATTCTCTCACTATGATGAACCCTGATGAGGTTAAAGAAAAATTTTATGAAGACCTAGAAATTCTTATCATCAATATACCAAAAGAGGACAAGCTTTTAATTCTGGGTGAATTTAATGCTAGAATAGACTCAAACTACCGACATGGCAGAGTCCTTGGGAGGAATGGAGTTGGAAACGGCAACAGCAGTGGTCACTTACTACTGAAGACTTGTGCATCTCATGACATTCTCATCACCAACCCTGTCTTGCATTTACCTAAATGCAATAAAAACTTTGTGGAAGCACCCTCACAGCAAACATTGGCATTTAATAGACTATGCAATCGTAAGGAGAAGAGACACATATGATGAGTGATGAAGGCAATGTGTGGTGCAAAGTGGTGGACTGATCATAGACTTATCCTCTCCAAGTTAAATATTCATATTCCACAAAAGTGGCGGTGCCAAGGCAAAATGACTACTAGAAGAACTGTCAACAGATTAGAGCTCTTCTCTGAGCAGGAACAGTTTGTTGCTAACTTGGAGGGAAAGTTGAGCCAACACACAGTTGCCAACAGCAGATCAGAAAAGGAGTGGGCAATTTTCAGAGATTTGGAATACAGCACTGCATTTACTCATCTGGTTCTCAAAAATATTAAGACTAGTTTGACAAAAATGATGGGGAAATTCAGAAACTGCTAAATGAAAAATGAGAACTCTACAGGGTTAACCATCAGGATAGTTCATTCATCTCTAAGAAGACGGCATTTAATTCCATCAAAAGTAAAGTACAAGAGAAGCTTAGAGAAATGTGGGATTCTTGGCTCAGTAAGAAGGGAGATGAAATTTAATTTTATGCTGATAGTAACAATCAAAGGTGCTTTTATGCTACCCTGAAAGCTATTTATGGGCCAATGACCTAGGTGCATCTCAACTACTCAGTGCTGATGGGGCAACATTGATTAGTGATAAGACAAGATCCTAGAGGGATGGGCTGAACACTTCCATAACGTTCTCAACAGACTGTCATCAATTTATGCTGAAGCCATTGACTGTTTACCTCAGGTTGAAGTCAGTCCCTCCCTAGCTGACATTCTAACTGAAGAAGAGGTTTTGAATGCCATTAGGTTCCTTTTGTGTGGCAAAGCATATGGTGCTGATTCTATTCCAGCTGAGATTTACAAGGTAGGGGGTTCATTGTTCATGCAAAAGCTGACTGAAATTTTCTGTGTTATATGGCAAGAGGTTATCCCCCAGGAGTTCAAGGGTGTTTCCATCATCCATCTCTATAAAATCCTGTGACAATCATGAGGGGAGGGATCTCTCTCTTAGTCCTTGTCAGAGTCCTCCTTAATAGGCTTCATAGGAAGATGGTCAACTACTTGAAAGCCAGTGTGGCTTCAGAAAGGGCTGAGGAATGGTCAATATGGTGTTTGATACCCAACAACTCCAGGAGAAATGCCAGGAGCAGAACAGAGGTCTGTACACAACATTTGTAGATTTGACCAAGGCTTTTTATACTGTCAGTCATGAGGACTTATGGAAAGTTATGTCAAAATTTAGATGCTCAGAGAAGTTCATCAGTATTGTACGTCAATTTCACAATGGCATGTTTGTCTGGGTTCTAGATAATGGACAATGTTCTCATGCTTTCCCAGTCATTAGTGGAAAGAAACAAGGCTGTGTACTTGCTCTCATGCTTTTTAACACAATGTTTTCAGCCATGTTGTCAAATGCCTTCAATGAGGGTGAACATGGCCTCAAGGTCAGATACTACACTGATGGTATATTCTTCAACTTGAAAAGGCTATAAGCCAAGACCAAAGTGGAGAGAGTGTTGGTGAATGATTTTTTGTTTGCAGATGATTGCTCACTGAGTGTAGCCTCTGAAGCTGAGAGGAAGCAAATTATGGATCAATTCTCTACTGCTTGTGCTAATTTTGGCCTAACAATTAATACCAAGAAAACACAGCCAACACCGCACCACCTGTATGTGGAACCATCAGTTACAGCAAATGGAGAAGTTTTGAATACTGTGGATAAGTTAACTTACCTTGGCAATATACCTTTCTGGGATGTACATATTGGTAATGAGGTTGACACATGCATTGCCAGAGCTAGCTCAGTGTTTAAGAGGCTCAAAAGGAAAGTGTGGGAGAGAAGTATTAGACTGACTACCAAACTGGAGGTCTATAAGCTATTGCACTGACCTCATTTTTTATGCCTGTGAAACCTGGACAGTCTATCAGTGCCATGCCAGGAAACTGAATTGTTTCCACTTGAATTGTCTTAGGAAGATTCTGAACATGATCTGGCAGGATAAGATACTAGAAACTGAGGTCCTTTTTTGAGCTAAACTGCCAAGCATTCAAACTCTACTGCAGAGAGTGCAACTTCAATGGACTGGCCACATTGTTTGAATAACAAACGTATTCTTGGCAAAAAGACTCTTTTATGGAGAAGAAACAGAGGGTAAGAGCTCACATGCTGGTCAGAAAAAGCAATACAAGGACACTTTCAAGGTTCCTCTCAAGAACTTTGGAATTGATTGTGTGACATGGAAGACACTAGCACAGGACCACCCAGCATGGCGTGCCCTCATCAGAGAAGATGCTGTGCTCTATGAGCAAAGCAGAATTGAAGTAGCTCAAAAGAAACCCAAGACACACAGATTTAGAGAACCCCAAATGTCCACATGTACTATTGGTGCCCAACCTGTGATAAAACATTCCAAGCGTGTATTCATCTGATCAGCCACAGTGAGACATACTGTGACTTGACTCTAACTTGGTGATGTCATTTTGGTCCTCTTCAAGAATGAGGGACCACAATCAACATCACTGAGAAGTTAAATCACTCCGTGAGTAAATAAGCAGTTAAGTGCCTTCTATGTGCCAATCACTGTTCAAGAAAATCCCTCTTCTCAGGGAGCTCATAGTCTAATAGGAGAGTACAAATAAGGTACAGACAGGATAAATTGGAGATAATAAATAGAATGAAAGTGCCAGAATCAAGTTTTTGTGTTTGAATGATGACAGCCTAGAGTTCTGAATCACAAGGATGACTGGGAAGGAGTTTATTAATCAATAATGAATGAGTTCTGGTAGGTTATCAACATCCCCAGGAGTTTGGCCTCAGGATGGACTTCTCTCAAGGCCTTACCACATAAGATAAAATAATCTCCTCTACCAGGTATCATTCAGCCTTGGCTCAGAAGATCTTCAATGGAGAGAATTACACTAGCTATCTAGGCAGCCCATTCAACTTTGAGATAACTCAAAATTTTTCCTTACATTAAGCCTACCTCTGCCTGTTTACAACCTCCACCCTCATCTTCTAGATCTGCCTTCTGGGAATAAAAGAGAGGAAAGGCTAATCCCATTTCCATTTTTTTCTGATACCTGTCATATCGCACCTCCAAGTCTTTTCTCCTTCAGGCTAAATTTTCCTTCAAACCATCCTTAATATGGGATGGGTTCTAAGCACTTCACCACCTTGTGGTGGTCCTCCTCTAGATATGCTTCCTTCTAAAATGTAGTGCCCAGAAGTCCGCACAAGACTCTATATGTTGTTTACAAGGGTGAAGGGGTGTTACTTCCTTATTCTTATGGTCTATGACTCTTTTAATGCATTGTAAGTTCCCATTGGCTTTCTTGTCTTTCATATTACACTCTTGACTCATATAAAACCACTAAAACTCACATATTCTTTTTTCAAACTACCGTATATTCATACCTGCCTCATCTCTACTTTTGAACTTGAGTTTTTGGATCCAGGTATAAGACCTTTACATTTACCACTATTGAAATTTATTTTAATCAATTTGGTCCAATGTTTCTACCTTACCTGAGACCTTTTTAGATGCAAACACTATCATTCAAACTCCCAACTTTGTGCTATTTGCACATTTGATAAGAATTCCATTTTTGCCTTTACTCAAGTTATCGAGAGCACTGGAGCACTGTTATCAAAGGGACAAACTCAGATCCTTAGAGCACTCCTTTGGAGACCTCTTTTCAAATTGACTTCAAACATTAATGGCTACTCTTTGGGTCTGGCCTTTGAATCAGCTTCAAATCCATTCAATTATACTGTCATCGGGCTCATATCCTTCTGTCTTCTACATCTGGGTCATCTGGTCAAATCCTTCATTTTTACAGATGAAGAAACTGAAGTCCATATAGGTAAAGGCAGCTTGTACACTGTCATAAGGTTTACCTAAGCTGAGAATCCAACCCAAATCTTCTGATTACAAATCCAGTGCATTTCCCACTATATACAAATGTCCTTTCAAAGCTCCAGCATAGGAGGTTCTATAATCTCCCTAGTGTGGCCAGAGTTACAGATTGGTATTGTCAAATGACTTCAGGCAATTCATGTGAGTTGGTGTTTTTTTTTTTCTTAGTAATTACTAGGGGGCCCACAAAAGGAAAAAAAATGAGTTTCTTGACTTAGCAGATCAGGCTGCGGTTGAAAGGATAAAACAATCTCAACAAGAGTGAACACAATTATCTTGGTGAAGAAATGTCAAATCAGAATGTAATTCCCTTGTTCATGTTTTTCTTAGAAAGCATTCCCATTCTGCTTGCTGGGACTTCAGCCAAAGCCTCCTCTAAGAAGAACCAAGGCTTTCAATCAGTTGGGAGGGGAGTGGTGGGGGACAAAAAGGGTGGGAGTAAAGATGGTGTTTTGGGGTAAGGGGAGACAAAATATAAACTTTCACCCATCTGCAAAGCAGTGGGAAGGGTGTGGTATTCCCTGCTTGTCTCTTAACTTTTCAGCCTACAAGGCTTTTGAAAGTTTTAGCAGTCTGGGATAAAATTGTACCAAGAGGACCTTGAACAGCCCTCTTCTTTCTAAACATTTGTGGATCAAAAGAGCAGGATAAGAGAAGGAAAGAAAGAAAGGAAAGACAGGGCATTCCAATCTGTATCTATTGCTTAGTACTGACTGGGTTAGGGCCAATACCATATGCTGAGGCTGCAGAGAATCCCAAATATCACTTCAGCCATTCCACCTTCTCAGAAAGCCTGGCTCATAACCAACTCCTAAGAAACAAGAACAATATGTCTCTTTACTTTTTCCTTAAACCATTTCCTTTTGTCTTATTTAAATATTAGTTATTATTATTTTCTTTTCTTCTCTGCGTTTGGCTTGCCTTTTATCTTTATCCAACAAAATCTCCTAATTTCTTCTATAACTCCAAATAACAATAAGATGCCATGCCAACAGGATGTAAAGCTTATCTGTTTAAGAGAAAACTTTTGTTCTCTTCACCTCTAGCCAAAGTCCCATTAACAAACTTCTAGCACATTCTGGTTTAAATTTGCATCCACTAATAGTTTGACCCTTCAACATCTAAGATCCAGGGACATCAGTAGCCTGGGTAACGTGGTTTAACAGACAAAGTGCCTGATTCCCAATCTATTGGCATTAGGCAGTCCTGGGTTCAAATCTTGTATCCAAAACTTATTAGCATTTATGATCATCTGAGCCTCATTTTCCTTATCTGTAAAATGGGGCTGATATTGACCATACGATTCTTGTGAAAACTAATGAGGTAATACATAATGAAGTGTTTGGAAAGTTTTAAAGCATTATATAAATGCCATTTATTATTAACAATTGGCAACCCAAGCCTGGAAAGCTGAATCCACTATCTGTCTTCATATAGACTGAGAACCTAGTATAACTGGGCTTTGCCCAGATCACTTAACATGGAGGCGCCTGTGTGGGAGAGGCCAGGAACGAACCAATTTCTAAGAGAAAACGTTTTGTGTTCTCCTACTACGTGGGTGGCAGCAGCCTCTTTCCATGGGCTAGATAACCAGAACAGGCTGCATCTTTAAAATCATTAGATTGGAACACTCCATCTCTCTTTCCAGCTCATCCACAGAGGGTGAAAGTGCTGTTCACTCAAAGACCGTCATAAATGAACTGAGTTAGGTGGGGGCAAGGACTTCCTGCCTTCTGTCCTGTCTCCCTTTAAGCCCTGTGTTTTGCTCTATTTTAGTCTCTTTTACTTTGAGGTGGACCCAAACATGGTAACCTAAAAAGGCAGGATTCTAGATTACCAGGATTCTAGGTTCCTACCAGTCTAGTAAAGAAGCTCTGAGAAGCTAGGGTACCTGGGATTTGAACCCAACTTTGGAATTTGGTGGAACTAATCTGAGCTCCTTAGGGACTAAGGTGATAGAGGGAATGATTATACCCCTATAGGTATTGGGGGGTATTTGTATGTTTATTTTTGCTATACCTTTGAAGTAAATATTCCTTTGTAAAATTTAATCTATTAAGGGGTTAAATGGAACTGGGGGTACAAGAGATCCCCTAAAATTGGGAGAATAATATCAGTGAGGACTGGAGCCAATGGCAAAGATTAGAACCCCTCCCCCTCCATACACACACACCCTAACAAAGCCCCTTAAGGACACTGGAGAAACCCAGAGGGGAAGTGAAATGTAACCTATCTGGCCTTCAGGTATTGGGGACCAAGGTAGTCACTGTTAACACTAGCCTTTGTTTGAAGAATAGACTTAATCCCAGGATCTATAAATCAAGAACAATACAACAATAACAATAATAACTATAACATTTATATAGCTCTTAAGCGTTTGCAAAGGGCTTTACAGACACAGTCTGTTTATTATTGTTAGATTGGGAACAAGAGAATTTGGTTATGGTATGGAATGGGGGTATTGGAATATGGGATAAAGAAACATAGCAGAGATTTGTTTTTGCCCTAGGGGAATCCTATGAGATGGTGTTCTTTATATCTCTCAGGAATCCCTACTCTACAGATAAAAATAGTTGGCATTTGTATAGAACCTTAAGGTTTACAAAGTGCTTTTCATATTACCTCATCTAAGCTTTATAACAATCCTCTGAGATAGGTGCTATTAGTATCCCCATCTTACAGATGAGGAAACTGAATCTGAAAGGAGTCAAATGACTTGCTCAAGGTGACACAGCTATCAGAACCAGGATTCAAACTCAAGTCTTCCTCACTCTAAGATCAAGGATGTATCCATTCTACAGCCTGGCTTCCTCAAAAAAATCTGAAAATTTAGTAAAGAGGAAAGTTAGAGAACAGAAGAACTAGGTACCTGAGGGACCAAAGAGCTTCCTGAAGAAAGGAGAGGAAAAGGTAGGAGACTGAGATAGAGAATGTCTGAATCTAACCTATGACAGTCCCTTAAGCTCCCTGGCATAGTCGCCATCCTCCATGATGACAGTGCTTTACTAGAGAGAAAAAGGCACAAAGTATTTGTGTGATGATCACACATATCCTTTAGAAATTTGAATGGTATACTCCCCTCTTTGGAATCTAGTACTACTATCGACAAAGTCCCAAACCAACACAACTTAGAGATTTTAAACCTAGAGTATAATTTATTATATCATCTCTCCATGACTAAGAACACCACTCCCTTACCCTGTATCCTCCCTCCTCCCTCCCAGAAAAAAAAAAATAGGTCAAAGCTTGTTCCATGCTATTACAAAAATTTGCAAAAAGAACTAGCTTGCAGAAATTTCCAAGGAAGCAAATACAGGCTCACTGTTTGACTTGCCCATCATTATAGGGTTTTGTTTTAACTTGGCTGTTTGACAATTATTTACCTTATTTAATGAGAACCATATTTTAGTGCCTTGACCTACAGATCAAAGGCCAGAGGTCTGGCTGTCAGAAACCTGCAAAGACAAGCCTTCCCCCCAGGATGGGAGAAAGATATACTTCAGTGAAAGATAGCTTCTCCCTCTCGTCACTTTGAAATTCCAGAGAGGCTGGAAGGGGACAATTGGGCTGAATATATACTCTGTCTTGTATAGTCTTATTATGTAAATGACTGCTTTTAGATGGAGCTGAACTTTAAATTCCATGGAACCTTGGAGGCTCAAGATCATCTTTGGGGGTGGGTTAGGGGTGGGTAATGAAGGATAAAAGGGACAGTGAGGTTTTTTTTTTCCCCAAAGAAGACTTTGGAAACGCATGCTTTCAGGCAGTGTGATCACAATATGCTCCCTCAGCACAATAGTATGAAGTATGCCTGTGTCTGAAGATTTTACAATTCTTGAAAATTGTAATAGGGCCGTAAAATTGGAGGGGAAAAAAAGTTTTCCGTGCTTGGCCTCATCCCTTGCATTTGGCCCAAGTTGCCATGTGGGTGTTAAGAGCAGCTGACCAGGCAGCTTAGGCTATGCACACAGCACATACCTCCTCAGGCTTCTAGTTTACTCAGCCAAAATAGACTTGTGTCATGTGCCATGGTCACATGCCAGAAGAGAGACTCTCATCTTTCCGTGAAAAAGGCCAGAAATTGCAATAAAAAGTTTCATTTCCAATTTCAAAATTAAAATGGGAACATAGGAGTTCACTGATAAGAAAGGCGTGCCCTCTCCTCAGCTATCCTGGGCTGGAAGCTGTAATTGAGAGGCTTAGCCTGAGTGTAAGGAGGTAATGGTCCCACCATACTATCCCCTTGTAGAAATACCTGCATGACTCTGTTCAGTTTGCAGCACATTTTAGAAGGGAAGAGTCCAGACGAAAGCAATCAGCAGGGTAAAAGACTTAGAATTCAAGACATCTAGGAAATGTACTTATGTCCAAGGATTTGAGAGAGTCACCTTGAAGAGAGATCAGACTTGTTCTGGAAGGACACAGATGGCAAAACTAGGTGGAAAACATGCACATTTAGGGTAGATGCAAGGAAAATCTTCCTGAAAAATGAAATGGGCTGCCTTGGGAGCTCTTGGGTTCCTAGCCATTGGAGGTTAGAATCAAGAACTGAATGATCACTTGTTAGATCCCACATAAAGGGGGTCTTCTTCAGGCATGGCTAGATGACCTCTGAGGTCCCTTTTACCTCTAAGATTTTGTGTATAACTACATTTGCATTACATTTACAACTTTGCATACTATTTCCAAAAGGGAAGGGGGAGAGGTTTTCAAAGGACTTACTAGCTTTTATTTTATTCTATTCATTTTATTTATTATCTATTTTATTCAAGTCATTCCTGTAATGAGCAAATGCTAAAATTTGGGGTATACGTAATGATAATAGTGCACATTTAGATACAGTTTTGACATTTGCTAAACATGACCTCTATGACTTAGGTATTGAATGAATGAATGAATAAAGAAAATCTTTAATCACTTATTATGTACAAAGAGCTATTCAAATATTATTTTCCCCATGAGGTTTAGAGAGATAAAGTGACTTTCTCACACACACATGGTTGATATATATGGGAAGCAAAACCAGGTCTCCTGACTCCAATCCAAGTCCCACATTTTCTCTACTCCACTTTTCCTACCTTCCTTCCTAGTGAAATTCTGCCTGGTCAAAGAAGCCTCAGCCTAGTGCAACTCCAAAGCTTTTTGTAAAGACCTGTTAGTCAAAAGGGACAATTTCTATAACTGTGAAAAAGAAATAAGCATCATTTAAGAACTTCCACACAAATGTGGAGAAGAAAACGAAATATTAGTGATGTGCATTATGTATGTGTTATAGTAATATTGATTAGGATTTCTGTTCAAACAGAAGAAAAAAGTACAGGTAAGGATTTAGGTGGCAAAAAACAAACATTGATGATTAGGGAAAAAAAATACCATTGAAAGGGCATCACACATAAATGAGATTATGTTATATGATGATATCACCAGATGAGCGTTTGGTTCTTCTTCCTGCTTTGCCATGAGACAAGAGAAGATACAAGGAAGTCAAAAAGAACAAAGCAGAGGACTTCTAGCTCGACAGAAATCTTGGTAGGCCAACAAAGATTGTCCCTAAACATAAAGAATGATTATGGAGACAAAGAAGAGGAGATTCTAGAGTAGTGGGTCTGAAGCTTTTTTTTTTTTTTTGGCTCAAAGTACAGTATTATTCTTTACCGCGAGAAATTCTGGCAAACTTCTGGAAGGTTAAGACTCTTAGATACATATGTGCAAGGGTGAATTCCCTACAATTTATCTGAGCCTGTATACCCAATCATAAGCATGAGCTTCATATAGTTTGGGGCATATATAGCCAAAATTTATGGCACACCATTGGAGAACCAATTTTCTATACTCGTACTCAGGTACTAAGTTTTCACATTATGAGAGGGATGGGAGGAGTGAAATCGACTAAGGGAACTGAGCAGATTTGGCGTTGTCATCTCTAATTTGGCTCATATAATTTCGGTTCTTACTGTACTCTCTGTCTCTCTGTATCTCTCTTTTTCTCCCTCTTTCCCGAGGGCATAGTTGAATTGAGTAAGTTAAATGCACATATGACCAAATGTCATGACTCCATGGTCATTGAATGTAGATAGGTTTTAAAAAACTCTTAGAAGGCCAGTGAAAGGAAACGGTTCCCTTTTGCTTCCTGGTCACTCCCACAATGTCGCAGCACGCTGTCTTGTACATACTAGAGTTGCAGTAAAAGCTTGTTGGATGAATTAGACCTGTAAACTCTCAACCTGGGTTTCCCCTCCTCCCTTCCCCTCAGAGCTACCTGGCAATCATCTCTTGACCAAAGTCAAAGTCTCTTCTCAAACAAAACTTAGCATAACCATTAGTATCCTTGCAACTTAATTATAGTTCAGTTACTCTGGTACTGGCCAGAAAGGGGATACTCCCAAATCCACATATGATTATTGGGGAGGGTTTTTTTTTTTTTGGCTATAGCTTCCAAAGGGAGAACAAAAACCACAGATAGCAAAGGAAATTTTCTTTTCATTCTAGGGGTCTATGACAGGAGGGGGCAGCAAGGCCTCAAATCCTTCCGTCAAGCTTTTTGCCTCTTTACAGAATGGATTTAATGACCCAAGGCTAGATCTTCTTGCCTCGTTCCCTGACTGAAGGATGCTGAAAAATTGCCCATATTTCTGTTGTTCTCTACTACAGACAGCTCGAGGGGCTGTCACTGAATCATATTATAAACTAGTTACGTTTATCTTGGGGATGCCCTCTCCATCAAATATTCCCCAGCACTCCACTGCCCCACTCCTGCTTTCTCAGCCTTGGGGCCTCTATATTTCCTTAACTCCCCCTACAAAACTCAACCCAGATTATTTGCTTTTTTCCCTTCCCAGTTAAACTTCCTGGTGCTATGTCTCACCTGTCACCTCCCTTTTGATTTCCAAAGTAGCCTAGCTTAGTGCTCAAACCAAGCTGTGTTTACTGGCTAATGAGCCAATGAGGAAGAGGCAGATGATACATGGGCATTCTAAAGTGGTAGTGGCCTTCAAGACCGACCACTTCTTGCCTTTGTTGTCAACCCATGTCAGTGACTTCATAGTGGGTGTTCAGAAGAGTATTTTTTTTTTGAGGGGAGGAGGACAGTGAGTTCCTCTTTTCCTTCATGAAGCTATGGAATTTTATTTTATTTTATTTTTTGCTGAAAGAGGCTTTAAAGACCAACCCAAGCCTCATTTTTACTGAGAAAGAAGCAGGTTCAGAGAGTGACTTATCTAAGGCCAAATAGCTAATAAGTGGCAGAGCCAAAATGTTTGGCTTGAAAACCAGTGTTCTCTCTGCCACATCATGCTGCCAAAGAATGGGAGACATTATTTCTCACCCCCTTTTTTCTTTTAAATAAGTTTTTATTGATGTATTCTTTCATACCACCATAGTTTCCCCAGGATCCCTTCTCTTCTTCTTCTCAGAAAGCCATTCCATATAACAAATTGTATTTGTTTTTTTTTTAAAGGATTAAAATCATTACAACCTATCAACATAATAAAAAAGTTTAAAAGTCTGTGCAATGTGCTATATTTGTGGACCTCTTTTGTTCAATTGTTTTCAGTCATGTCCAACTCTTCATGACCTCATTTAGGGTATTCTTGGCAAAGGTACTGGAGTGATTTTCCATTTCCTTCTCCAACTCATTTTATAGATGAGGAAACTGAGGCAAACAGGGTGGTGACTTGCCTAGGGTCACACAGTTAGTGTCTGAAGCCAGATTTGAACTCAGGAAGAGCAGTCCTCCTGACTCCAGGCTCAAGGCTCTATCCAGTGTGCCATAGCACAATGTGTTTTGCCATTGCCCAATCAAAGGACATCCACTTTGTTTCTATTTTCCAAGTAGGACATTTCTGAGAATAATTTGTCCATAAAATCATAGCTCTAGAGTTGGAAGAGACCATAGTGGTCATCTAATCCAATGCTCTCTTGTTATAAAGTAGGAAAGTGAGTACCATAGTGGTTAATTGGAGGGAAGTACCTAGAGTATTGATCCTGAACTCAGGAAGGTCTGGGGTTGAATCTCCCCTCCAACAATTACTAGTTGAATCACCATGGGAAAAGTATTTAATCTCTCAGAGCTTCAATTTCCTCATCTGGAAAACGGGCGTAATAATATCTATGGTTTTTGTGCAACAAGTTGTTGCAACGCTCCAAGGAGGCACAGTACAAACTTAAAGTGCATTAGAAGTGTCCGCTATAATTATTACCCAAGCGTTACAGTGGTTAGTAGCAGAGCCAGGATTCAGATACAGGACCTCTGTCTCTAATTTCAATGTTTTTTTTTTTCCTGCTGCACTATGCAGTCAATCTTACCTTGTGATGCTGGACCCACAAATAAGCAACAGGAATTTATTAAATACCTACTGTGCATCAGGCACTATACTAAGCACTAAGGTTGCAAAGAGATACCAAAAAACCCAAAAACCCCAAAACCAACATCCCTGCTCTCAAGAACTCGTGGTTTAAAAGGGGAATTTTGAAGAGTAATTTTGTAGTGGCCTCTTCTTATATTTTCAAGTCTTAATTAACAAAAAGAGGCTTAATTAATTTAGCATGTGGCATAGTGGGCTCTGCTGTATATAAGTCAAAAGACTTCAGTTTTAATCCCACATCTGCCATCAATTCACTATGTGGCACTGAGCCTTTCACTGAAACCCTCAGGGCTTCAACGCCTTTATCAATATGGAGAGGCTTGGACTTCATCATTTCTAAAATCCTGTTTGGCTGGGACATTTTGTGATTCCCAGATCTTTCCCATCAACCCTGGTACTCCCAGAAAGAGCTCAAGAACAACCTTTTTAGCTATTTTTCTTGAGACGTTCAGTCTTTCTTTTGCCTTCCCCCCAAAGAAAAAGATCCCAATGAATCTCAAGCTTCAACCCCCTCCCTCAAACTGTTTTTCCCTTCTCAAAAAAATCTCCAAGTTGTTTTTACTTAAAAACAAACTTGTGTACTTAACAATTGGTAGGATTGACAAATACAATTTTGAATATTAAATATATGTTTATATGAATATATATTAAACCTACAATTTAGATTTTGCATCTTCTTGCAGAAAATGAAGAAGATGCCAATGACTCACAGGAGCCCATAAACACGTAGTTGTTGTTCAGTCATTTTTCAGTCATGCCTGACTCTTTGTGACCCCATGTAGGGTTTTCTTGGCCAAGACACTAGAGTGATTTGCCATTTCCTTTTCCAGCTCATTTTGCAGATTGAGGAACTGAGGCAAACAGAGTTAAGTGACCTGCACAGGGTCACCCAGATAGGAAGTGTCTGAGGCCAGATTTGAACTCAGGAGGAGCAGTCTTCTTTACTCTTGGCCCAGCACTCTATCCACTGCACTACCTAGAGGCCCTATAATTAGATACAGAAATACATAAATCACTCAGATAACTGATTAGCTTCCTGCAGAGGGGAACTACACTTGGAATAGATCAGGGCAACTCTTTGACATCTTGGTATATCCCTAGCTCTCCCATAAAGTCCTACACGATTCCTCTGTGGTCACTGTATTTTGAATTCCCCTTAGAAGGCAAGCATACTTTGGGGCTGTTGGATATGAGTTTTACTTCCCATGGGATCTTAACTTTCTGAGTAACTTACTGGCTTTGCTCTCTAAGTAGAAGTAGGTCACAGCTCCGCAATTATGTGGGTGATTTTTTTTATTTGTTTGTTTGTCCAAAGAATATGATGAATCAGGAAATCCCCTTCCTGCTCTAGAAGGTTTGATCCCCAAGTTCTTAAACTTGGGAACTCTCAAATTTGGGGTTACCCCCAAGTCAATCCCCAAAGCTGGTGCTACTCAGGCAGTCTTCTTTCTCTGGTTAGAAGGTTCGGTTACGGAAATACATTGCCCAGAAAATCCCAAATCCCATTGTCTCAAGAACATTGCCTGTAAGCAGCAGTCACAAAAGCAAGTCTGAAATCAGGCTGCTTTCTTTTGGACTTCCTTCTCTGAGTTCTTGGGAAGGTCTCAATAGTTGTCCTTTTCTTAATTGCATCTCCTGGTGCCTTGCTCTGAGTTGCAATATCCATTAAACATAATTCTTAGACACTCCCCAAATCGAGTCATTTATGAGGGCCCAGATTTCACATGGTTGGTTGGCCTAGTGATTACTCTTCCCTCAACACAGTTAAACAAATTTGACCACAAAACAATAATGAGTTTTCTTTAGGCTTACATTTAAAAAAAATTCGTAAGGCCTCTTCCAATGCCCATACCTCTAAAAAATAATCAGGAAAGAAAAAGTAAAACAAAACAGACAAAAAGCAATAGGAAAAAAAAAAAAGAAAAGCAAAAGGGGGAAAAAAAGCCCCACCAAGCTTCTCTTATGATACGGAAAATATGACTCTGATGCCGAAAGAGTTTCTAAGGCCACGTAGCTCTCTTTCAAAAGGGATTTGGGTTTTAAATTTAAATTTCCACTCTGAAGTGAAAATCAGTTTTTCTAATGGATTGATAAAGTATGTAAGGTGATCCAAAAATGGAGAATATTGATGATTTGAGGTTGATGGGAAATATAACTTTTATCCTCTGGTCAAAAATAAACTGATCATAGTGGCGAGGAATTAGAAATGAAGAACACCTATCATTTAGGGAATGGCTAAACAAATTATGGTATATTAACGCAACAAAATACCATTGGCTGTGAAAAATGATGAAAGGGGTGTTTCAGAAAAACCTGAGGAGACTTTTATGAATTGATATAGAATGAAGTGAGCTGAAGCAGGAGAACAATTTATGTAAAACCACATAGTAAAAGCAACAAACAAACAAACAGACATAAAACCCCCCAAAAACCTTTGAAATATTTTAGGAATTTAATCAATGTAGTAGGCAGCCAAGGTTCCTGTTAATGGATGGTGAAGTATGCTACCTAACTCCTGACAGAGGGGATTGATACAAGATACAGAATGAGTTACACATTTTTATGTGGCCGATGTGAAAATTTGCTTTGCTTGACAATGCATATTTGGTACAAGGTTATTTCTTTTCTTCTTCTTTTTTTTTCAAAGGGTATGGGGGAGGAGAAGTGGAAGAAAAAAATAAAGGCTTATTAACTAAAAAGCTAAATATTTTAAAAATTCAAATGATAAAATTTTTCTTGAAAAAAGAACATACTTAAGGCTTATTGGACATAAAACAACCCCCTTCATGTGAACCTAGAGTTCATAAGGATCCCAGATAATGTGTTCCAACTCATACTGTGATAGAACAACCAATTTAGATCAGCTTTTTAAAACCCCATACAAATACTGCTGAGTTTCAATGATTTGTGGGGTTCCTATGATCAAAAGTAGTCTAGTTTTGTTTCTAGGATAGGAAAGAGAAAAATGTAAATGGGACTTCATAGGGGAGTCCTTAGTCAATTACATGAGTTCCTCAATTAACCAGAGGGATTTAAAGGATGTGAGCCTTTATTCAGTGGCATCTTAGGGGCACCTCCTCATGGAGAGCTTGGGCATGCCCACTGGTACATTGCTAAAAAAGACACAGAGAACTCCTAATTTGTTCCCATTGACCAGATCTGCCTCCAAGATGATTAGCAAATTCAGATTTAGGACTGACTCTTATTAGAGAAGCCACCTCTCTGCAGACTACAAAAGCAAAAAGACAGGCCAAATTGATCTATTTTTTAATTTCTTTTTCACCTTCTTCGTATTGAGAAGCCAGACCTGCTCACAGTAGAGGTGCCAGGTCAGCAGGGTAGAGAGGGCTCAGGAGAGAAGGCTGTTCCCAGCCACAGTCTGTCTGCCATCTAGAACTAGAAATGGATGCTAGGGGCAGAGCCAAGTGAGATTTAGTTACACGTTCTTAATGGTGACCTGAGATGACAAAACCTGAGAGTGAACTTTCCCAGGCTACTAGATAGCAGCAACTAGGACCCTGGGTGATCTCTTATAGAATCAGATGGTAGAATATGTTTCCACTAAGACATTCCAACAAGAATCTGTCCTGTTGAGTCCCATGCACTGAATGATCTTGAAGACAGCTTCAAACAATCTGGCCCAGCGGGCATGTTCACACTCTCCACGGGGAGGTGCCCCTCAGAGTGGTTTGTACCCCCTAATCTCATCACATTGACTGAGTGAACTCTACAAATGAAGCAGGGACTTCTCTGGTTGACTCTTCTTACAGTGTTTTTGTATAAGAATGATTACTGGTATTTTTATAGAACTTTAATATTTGCCAAGCATATTACATTCATTAACCCTTTATAATAGAAAGCATTTATATAGCAATTTAAGGTTTTTGAAATGCTTTACATATGTTATCTCAGTTCATCCTCCCAACAACCTTGTGTATGTGTTATTGTTATCCCCATTTTACACATAAGGAAACCAAGGGACAGAGAAGTTAAGTGACTTGCTCATGTTCACCCAGCTAGGAAATATCAGAGGTAGGACTTAAACTCAATTTTTCTCGCAGAGGTATGTTGGGAAGTATTTAATGATGATAAAAAAAGTCCCCACTATGAGTTTTAAGTTTAATATACATTATTATCATTTTCTCCATCATGTTCTTTAGTCTAGATAATCAACAAAATGATAAATCAAACCCTGATTTGTAGCATTTGCCAATTACTGAAATATGAATGCTTAAAATGGAAGTTTAACATCAACTCTCAGGTTGGTTGGGGCTGGCTTCAGTATAACCCTGGGTCTTTCTAACTCCAGGTCCAATGTCTTATTTTATTTTCCCAACAACCCTGTGAAGTAGACACCCCAGGTGTTATTATGCCCATTTCAGAGATGAAGCTAAGACAAAGAGAGGGGAAGTGACTTGGCTATCATTCATTAAACAGCTGGTAAGCATTGGAGGTGGTTTTGAACCCAGGTCTTCCTGACTCTGAGTCAGGCACTCTACCCCACTATCTCGTGTTCCAAAATCAAATTCTTGTTTGAACCACCAAAGCCACAAAAATAAAATCTCATTTTTCATTTCTTCTCTCCCCAGCTGCCCTCTAAGGTCGAGACATCTGGCCCCCTCTGATTTCAGAGCTCTCTTTCTGAGGATAATTCTTCCACATTTTATTTCCCTTCAATGCCCACCCCCACCCCACATGTTCACCATTCTCCAGAGAGGAGCCTAGAAAGGAGACCGCAGAGCCTTTCTTTATGCAAGTTACATTTCCATCTCTCCTTCCCTTCCCCCCAAATGAATGAGGAGAGAAAACCACCCCATACACAAAGACAAATAAAGTTTCACACAAAATAAGCCCTTTCCAAAGCCCCAGACCAGAAATCCACAAACTATCGTAGTCCTATGGGATGGAAGAAAAAGCAGCCATGTTATTTTTACGTCTCTGTGCGGCAGTGAGAAAAGGTAAAAAAATGCTCCCAAGATACTCTGAGTTTGGGATGGCGGTAGGGGGGAAGATTTGTGGAGTCTTCATTCAGGGGAGTCCACAGACCCAGATCAGACTCCCAGCTTTAATAAGCAGCCCATTAAAGACACTTAGAGAGGGGACACTCCCTGCCTTGCTTGCTTGGGGAACTCCCAGGAAGAATATGGGAAGGAATCTGGGGCCAATATACACAGCCTCAAAAGTTGCTTTAAATTCAATTTTAAAAAGGGGTTTTAGCAACTGTTATTAAAGCCTCTTTTCTCTAAAAATACAACTCTGTATTGGTGAGGCATTTAGGCATTTATCGCAGGCTTTAGATAGTTACTCACCTTTCAGCTACTAAAGCTTACAAAAGATGTTTGTGCATTTGGGAGGGAGAGAGGATTTCACTGAAGCTGAGATCGGCATATTTTGTACGGGGCAAGTTAGCACTTTGGTTTGAGGGGCTGAATAGAAAAAGCAATTTTAGGTTTGCGTTTCTTCTCAAGAAAGACATTTTCCAACTTTTCTGTCACTGAGCAGCAGTTTTCTATCTCTGTATGAGAAGAATAAAAAAAATAGAGCTAGCAGAGGAAAGAGTTTGATTTCTCACTCTGTCCTACCCCACTCCCAACATTCTAGGTCATCTCTCAGCTGCTTGACCCCTATATGGAAACCCTTCTTGAGCCATACACATTGAGTGGTGAAGAAAATTACCACTGGCACCTCTCAGCCATAAACATATAATATTTCTCCTATCATTGACAAAAAAAATTTAGTGTGGTCTTCCTCTCTGCTTGTATTCTCAAAGCTAAAACTAGAACTTGATTGAATAGATCTGTCTTTCCAAAAGACCCATAGAATCACAAGCCTAAGAGGGAAAAGGAATCATAGGATCATAATCAAGAGCCGGAAGGGCCCTCCGGGGCCAGCGGGTCCAAATGAAGGTCCAGGGAGAATAAATGATATACCCAAGATTGTGTAAGTAGGATATATATTAGAAGGAATAAGGATTTCAATCCTCTGCTTCTGTCTTTGGACCAGTACTCTTTCCTCTTAAAGGCCATTTGGCTCCTCTCTTCCATTTAGCTCATAAACATGATGGGAGAAGAATTGGGAGGATTTGAACCAAAGCCTTCTGCAATCAAATCCTGAACTCGTTTTCCACTATACCCCATTTCTGCTTGTAAAGGCTCTCCCCTTTATATGGACAATGTGTTAGATGGAACAGCAGAAGTTCCTCTCAGAAACGTCCTACTTAAGAAACAGAAACAAAGTCAATGTCTTATGATCAGGGAATGGCTAAACAAATTGTGGTACTGGGTACAGTGAATATCACACAGGGTCTGGAGTCAGGAAGACTCATCTTCCTGAGTTCAAATCTGGCCTTAAATACTTCCTAGCTGTGTGACCCTGGGCAAGTCAGTTAATCCTGTTTGCCTCAGTTTCCTCATCTGTAAAATGACCTGAAGAAGAAAATGGCAAACCATCCAGTATCTTTGCCAAGAAAAACCCAAGTAGGGTCATGACTTGGATACAAATGAAACAATGAACAACAACAGGATGTTGTATGACAACAGGATTAAAGGGAAAATCCAGAAGTAGGGGAAGTTTTTCTTATATGGTCTAGTTAGTCCCTAGGAGCTGAACCTCTTCTTCATCCTGATCTACTCCCAGCTATCCAGGGTCAAAAGCAGAATCCCAGAACTTCCAAATTAGGGAGGACTTCTCAGGTTGTCCAGGTCACCTCTGACTTGACAAAAAATTTTCTCCACAGCACCTCTGCCTTTGCTTCAAAACCTCCAATGAGGAAGATCTCACTGCATCTCAGGCAGCCCACTTTACCTGTCCCAACTCATAGACAAGGATCTACTGAATCTGCTGAGCACTGAGCTCCTGGAAGGCAGGAATATTCGACTTTTTTTGGTAAAGAGACCAACACAATAGCTTGTATTTAGCTTAAATGTTTATTGGATTGTATTCATATTACAGTATAGAGGACTAATAAGATCGTGACTAATAAGGTCAATTGCATTAAGGAATAAATGCTAGCTTATCAGTAATTAAAAATGTTAGTTCATTTACATTTAACTGGCTTAAAATCTTTAAGCAAAATAAACTCAGGAGGTGGAATTTCAAGTGTCTGAGAGCTGGTGATAAAGGAGGGGGAGAGGGGTCTCTCAGAATCTCTAAATACAGGTCTATCTACTCTGAAGACCTTCATTACTTATAGGTTCCTATTGTTTTCTGGACATCTCGACTGGGTGATCCATTATCCTGCTGGGTCAATAGATTTTTAGGTATGCACTGTGCTCTCCTGAACACCATGAAAGCAGATACCTCAGGAGGAAATTTCTTCTTTCCTGGCTACATGTCTATGTGGCCAACACGTTTTATTTCATCATGTGTATGTGTATATATGCAGTCCTCTTCCCTTTATTGCCTCTTGGGTGAAGCATACTTTCCCTAAGCAAGGTCAAGACCTCGTCTTGTCCATCCTTACAGTATCATTGATGATGAGGCCTTTGTTCAAGCATAGATAAGGTCTTTTTGGCAAGCTATGAACTTGCTCTTCTCTGGTTATTGATGGTGATTTATATCTCGGGGAGAGTTCATATACCCGCATTACATACACTCTTGGGTATACACATAGAGTTCAGAGGTTGAAAAGGTAAGAACAGAGGAATAGAGAGGAAAAGGGATAGAAGGAACCTCAGTTCCCCATAGAGAAGTTGGTGCATCTGTGTGGCCCCTCTAGGAAACTATAAAGGTGTCAGCATCAGATGAACAGGACCCAGATGAAGAATTCCTGGAACAAGTGGGAGCCAGAGCTAAGGAGGAGGAAGGGACAGAGCCACAATGTGAAGAAGTATACCTGGACCTGACCCATTACTGCTACTGACTGTTAAGTGACTTCTGCAGGTCAGGAGGGGGGCTGTCAACTTTCTATTGATCCTACTTATTTTCCCTTTAGCAGTGAGGCTCCCTGTCCAGTATAGTATGTTAAGTCTAGAGACATGGGGCTCATGAGAAAGGAGGATTGATTGACTGTCTAGCAACTCCAAGTCTTTTCTAGTTTCAGGGGATGAGGTTAATACTACACATACTTCTGGAGAACTATGTAAGCCCTGGGAGAAATGGGAAACAATAGAGAGGATATGAGATTTGTCGTGATTATTGATGAGCTTGGGAATAAGCTTAACATCACGTCTGCCATAGATTAAGAGTCTAATAAATGCTTGTGGACTGATTGACGTTGTCGTCTTGTTGATTGATTAGTGCTGGCAAACTTCTAAAGACAGAGAACTGTGTTTGGTTGAATCTACTTCCTCCCAGCCACTGGTGTGCTCGAAATCAGTCACTTAGTCAACTGTGTGCCAGGTATTGTGCTAAGTGCTTAATGAAGAATGATAGTATCCTGGCTCTTAGAGCTGGAAGGTACATCACTAATAAAAATAACTCCCATTTCTGTGAGGTTTTAATATTTATTTACAAAGCACTTTCTTCACAGCAGAGCAGTTATTATTATCTCCATTTTGCAGTTCCTACACATTAAATGACTAACCCACACATTTTGCAGCTCACAGATTTACCCACAGCTAGCAAATTGGCAGCAGAACAATGCTTCCAATTGCAGTACTCCTTTCAATAGACTAGCTGGGCTTTCTGAAGTTAATGAGGATGACTTAAAAAACACCTGGTAGCCCACCAAAAAAAGAATTAAATCTTTAACCCACCAACTCTAGTTCTCTGAAATTGGACCCAAGTCCAGAAAACCCTCAGCAGCTTCCATTATTACTGACCACAATTACTCTTAGAAAATCACCTCCTCCCAAAATACTATTGTCATACCAGTTATGGGAGTGATGCCAACCTTCCCCTGTTGAGGGATTTGTTACTGAGCACCATTTGTTATGAAGTATCCCAGATTTCTCTGCCAATATACATAAAACCTCCATTACCTCTCATTATAGATCTACCATTGATATGGGTTGATAAATACTCGGGCTTTCCACTTACCTATTCACAGACTATATGTGCAGGAGTGTGTGTGTGTGTGTGTGTGTGTGTGCAGTTATGTGCATACCCGCACCCACACCCACACCCCTCCACCCCCTACCCCCGCTTCTATTCAGAGAAGCCTCTTCTAAACCAAATTAGATATAGAACAGTCAGCTGGCAACAGTAAGAAAGGATGGTCCAGAAAATTATCACAGATTATCAGTGTGTAAGACCTGGGAAAAGTTCAGGTATCCTGAGATGTCAAGTATTTATTAGGAGCAGAAAGGGAGGGAGATGAGAGAAAAGCAAAATGAAAGAGAGAAGAGGAAAGGAGAAGAAGAGAAGAGAGGAGAGAGCAGGCACACATTTGCCAGTCACGTCTTCTGTCTTTTCTACCAGTATGAACATGTTCAAAGTCTAGTATTTCAGTGAAGGGACTTTGCAACCCCTGCTCTGACAGACAATTGCCTCCTGGCGCCTTCAGCCTGAGTTGCTGGTTAGTGCCACTAGCTCCCAAGCAGAGCCTAAGGAGTTGGGGGGGGGAGGGGAAAATAATTAAATTAAATTAGGGGGTGGGGGGAGGGGGCAATCCTGTCTAGTCCTGCAGCTCCGCTTGAGGCCCCAAGGTTTAAAGTGACAGGGCCAGGGCTGTGTGTTTCTCCAGACGTTCTGAAGGAACCAGTTCTCTTCAAAATCTGCCATTGACAGGGAATGTCCACAGAGTGTTGGTTCTGGGGTCAGTGTGGCATAATGACCTTATAGATAAATGACCACACTCACTAGCCTACAGATTACACAACTTCGTTTCCTCCAGTCTTCCCTCTGGAGCCTTCTTAGTCTAAAACAAACAAAAAAAGAACTCCAAATGACACAGTGAAGTTTTTATTCTGATGAAAGCTTTTTCCTTTTAATGGCTTGGTTTGGGACCCCCATAAAGGAGTGATGTTAGGAGAACAGGCCATCTTCAGTTCCTTTCCTTGATGAAAATAGGAAACATGTGGCTATGTGTCAATGATGCTAGTGCAGACATATACAATTTTGTAAGAAAGCTGCTGAAAGGTAATGCTAATTATTACTCTCTCTTGACGGTGATCGTGAATGCCATGGAGGCTGAGTGCCTTGTGGTGTACAGGGCATTCCCATGCACATATGCCCAAAGTATGTCGGTAGCTGGGCTTCCAACTCCATAGGACTGTGTATTCTCAAAAAGAGAAAGTTTTCCCATTTGCTGTTCTGAGAAGGAAAATGAGAACAGCAGTAACTAATTTTAAAGTTGCATTTTGTTTCAATGCCATCTTAATATTGTTTTGAGGATGTTCTGCCCTAGGGGACAGCTGCAAATTTCTTTGAAAGCCTCTGGATATCTGGCAGAGTTTCCAGAATGGGTGGCCAAATAGCAGAGGGGGAGATGGGGGGTGGGGTGGAAGAACTCCAAATCTCAAAATTTGAAAACAAGAGGAAATGCCCGAAGTGATAAGGAACAGTTATCAGCGGAATAACTAAAAAAACATCCAGTGGTTATTAATAGGGAAACAAACAAACCATGACTCACTGATCAACCTCAATCCTATACAGGCCTGGCCTCCATCCCAACACATCTCCTGCCTGTCTTAGTTGAACCCAGGGTGCCTGTGTTTTCAAAAACAACTCTTGTTAGCATGATGGTCTGAAGCAATCTAGGAAGAGGGGGATAAACATCTACGGCTCTGCAGCTGTGGCTCTGTTGGGGGAGGAGGGGGGAAGCTTCCATTTCATATGCTCTTCCTAGGTATTATGCAGCTGATATGGCAATCTCTTCGTATCAGGTAAACTGATTCATTGAGGTCAAGAAGAGTTTGCTACAAGAGAGAGTTTGAGGATGAGGTAGCTAACAGCAGAAAGAAGTAAGAGAAGTGAAATGCTTTTACTGGGATTGCAAAGGGAAGAGTAATAATTTGGGGATCTGTAAGAGGATCAGATTTGGGGTGCTTTTCTGCCTGAAGGCAGGGGAAGATAGAGACACTAGGGGGTCAGCCAGAAAGAAACTTCAGTCTGAGGGCTGAGAGGAGATTTGCTTAATCTCACGGCAAAAGCGACAAAAAGAGGGAAATAAATTTCTCAGAAAGCTAAGGCAGATTCTGGAATCCAGAATCAAGTATCATCATAAATCATAGTTTTATCAATTTAGAGATGGAAAAGACTTGAGACCAACTAGTCCAACTCTCCCATTTTTCAGATGAGGAAAGTAAGTCTTCAGAAAGTTAGGTAACGTGCCCAAGGTTATAGCAGGAGTAAGGATAGAATGGGAAAAGACTTCAGATGCCTCCCTGGGGGTTCTTGAGACCCTTCCAGCAGGTCCATGAAATCAAAATTATTTTAATAATAATAGTGACATTTCCATTTTTAATATTGTAAATAATGATACATACAACCCACTTAAACAAAAGCTTTTTTTGGGGGGGGGTCCTTAATAAATTTAAGAGTGAAAAGGGGTTCTAGGACAAAAAAAGTTTGAGAACCATTGATTTAGTTCAATCAATCTGGTCCCCTTCCTGCTACAATTTTAGAGATGCAGAAATTGAAACTCAGGGAAATAAAATGTTTTGCCTAAGGTCCTATAGTTAGTAAGTGGCAGAATCTGTTTCTAAATCTCTGTCTCTGTCTCTCTCCTCGCCCCCCCTCCTCTCTGCCTCTTTCTCTGTCTTTTTTACACCCATTCACATGCACAGATATAGACACAGACACACACACACAGAAAGAGAGAGAGAGGAAGGGAGGGAGGGAGAGAGAGAGAGAGAGAGAGAGAGAGAGAGAGAGAGAGAGAGAGAGAGAGGAAAGAAGAGAGACTTATCTTCTGAGATATATGAGGCTGGAGTTTGTAAGAACAGCAAAAATATCTTATTAGCACTATATAGGTGATTTCTTTTGAAATGAACATCTGCTCTGTAATGTAGGCACTATATTTATTATTATTGTTATTGTTCCCATGTTAGAGATGGGGAAACTAAGACTCAAAGAAGTGAAGTCAATGCCCTTAGTCACATGACTAGCATTACGGTTGGGATTTGAACATGGTTCCATTTCCAAATCCATTACCCTCTCTATCCATTGCTCCACACTACCTCCCAACAATGTCCTGTGCCACTGATTGCCTCCCTGTAGTAGACTGTAGAAAATCGTTTGTTCGCCTCATGCTGGTGGCAAAAAGATTTTATGCATTCAAGACATCTGATAGAGATTTACCTTATAGTCACGGAGAAGTTTGGGTAGAAAAGACTAACAGGGTAGGGAAATTCTTCAAGGACTAAAGCCATAGGAAAAGAGTCTTGAAGGATCTGTGTGATAGTAGTAGAGATGACTATGAAAGGAGCCATTTGGATTTAATAGAATAAAGGCTCCTTGAGGCAGGGACCATGTTTTAGTTTTCTCCAGCACAGTGCCAGTAAATTCTTGTTGAATGTAATTGGCGAGCCTGGTAGTTTCATCACACATAATAATAGGAAAAAGCAGAGTCCTTGTCTCTCTCCTAAAGGTTCTGTCCCTTGACTATAGGGAGTCTCTTGACCAACCATACTTCTGTGTATGACAGATACAACCCAGACCCCTGTGGTCAAGCTTGATATTGAGGGTACTAGCCTAGCATGTCATGAAGCAGTCGACCACAAGATGTTTGCAAGTCATTATGGGTTATTGAGTATTGGAGCCCAGCAACCAGAGACTTTCTATATTTGGATATGTTTTAATGTGCTTCCTAAAATATATTACCTAGTTATTTCAAATGGATCTCACAATATGGAACATATTATAGCACCAAGAAGCTGTCAGAATATCCATATATACTGAACCTCATGACATAAAACATTCAAAACATACTCTAGAAATAGTTCAATAGCTAGCCAGATCTGTATCCATATGCCAATATGCATATTACATATACAAATAATGAGTGTATATGTATATATATAATATATATTATATATGCATATGCACATATAGACATGTTTTCTCTTTTAAATATCAGGACATCCTGATAATCTTTTTTTTTTTGAAAACTGTTAAAGATATTTCTTCAGATATATCTTTAACATATGCCCCATGAACTGTAAGAAATATATATGTTACAGATGGAAAAGTTATCTTGCCTCTTCGTATTTTCTCCTCCTATCCCCACTTGACTGACCTCTAATACTAATTTCAAGTCCATGTTGTAGCTAAATACTTAATGGTGTATCTGTCCATCATATTCTGCTACAACCAGCTGGACTGAGTTGCTTTCTGCTGTTGAGTAGAAAAGTCTCTCTAAAAAAAAAAAATTGCCTCCTAGGATCATTCGAGCTGGAAGGGACCTTAAAAATCATCTAGACCAGTTCCCTCATTTTGGCAGCAAAGAGACTGCATTTCATGAGAGGTAAATCGTTTGCCCAAAATGTCATAACTAGAAGCCAGGTCTCTTGAATCCATAGGCAAGTGTTCTTGATTCTACATTTGACACAACGAAGAAAAGATTTAACATTCAATTTTACTGAACAATTAATTCCTTTAGTGTACACAAAAGAAGAGCACATCTGGGCACAAGAATTTTTGCTTTTGTCTTTGAATTTCTAGCACCTAGGGCAGTGCCTAGCATATATTAGGTGCTTAATCAGTGCCTGTTGATATAGTGATCATGTAAATCAAAATCCATTTGACTATAAATCAAAGATTTTCTTGTTGCTAGAATTTTCCCAAGACCTGCATTCAGATTGTATGGGGAAAAAAGTCACTATAATAAAATGTGCATAAATGCTTCATTCAATTTATTAATAATTTGAGGACTTCTGCACAGGTGGTTGCCTGTTTTCAGGCAATTTGGAAGTTATAGTTTTCACTGAGTCAGAATTTTTAGAGTGGGAAGGTACCTTAGAATTTGGGTCCCCCTGACTTGTCCAATGCAGGAATCAATGTATCCTGACAATCATCTAACTTGCTTAAGTACTTTTCTTCCTCATAAAGTGGCCACTTGATCTTCAACATCTCTCATTATTAGAAAATTATTTGAATTTTGGAGCAGAATTTGTGTGTTCCTGTTAGAATCTTATTGTTGTTTGTTCTTCATTTCAAAGAGGATAAATGACATCTATGTGCATGAATAGAATTTAGGTGAGACAGAGTTGTGCAAAGCTGTCAGCCTCACTCTCATTTCCAGAGTCAGTGAAGTCCAGTGGCAAGACAAAAGTCAAGATGACTGGTAACGGCCTGGGATGCAGTGGATGACCTTGCTGTCTTAGGTGTCTAACCAAGGTCTAAATGCTCTGCAGAGCCTGCTTTAGCTTCCTTCATGACTGTTGAAACAAAATGTTGATATCCTCTATTCCACAGGGGATGTTTTTACACACTTGGGGTAGACACCTCCACTAACTCACCCATTGGTTATCCTCAACCTGGTATAGCCCATCTTGAGGAGATGGTTTTACCAGGGCCTGGTCACTGCACATGTTACAGCTTCTTGGAGCCACAGGTGAGAGTTAGGTTACAGGTGGACACCAAAAATAGATGAACAGCCCTGAAAAGGGCTCAGCAAACCCTCACATCAGAGGTGCTAGTCCTCTCTGAAGACCCCATACATTCCAATCATACATTTAGAATAGGAAGGCAACTTGGGGGGGGGGTCATGATTTCCCATTTTACAGATGAAGAAACTAAGGGCTGGAAAGATTAAATGATGATATTAGAACCAAGATTCAAATCTAGGTCTTCTGATTCCCAATCAGTATTCTTCCATTACTTAGATCCCCTTCCCCTATGTAACCCTAGGTTAGTCTCTTAACCCTGTTTGTCTCCATTTCCTCATCTGTAAAATGAGCTGGAGAAGGAAATGGCAAACCACTTCAGTATTTTTTAAGGTGATATTTATCAAGATGAGAATTTAGAGGAGGATGGTAGTAAAGACAAAATTATCTCCTTAGTAATCTAGGCTTTGTCCCAATTTTAGTCCCAACTTTAACCTCTAAAACTATGCAGAACATGTCTAGTCTCTCTTCTACAATATGACACTTCAATTACTTGAAGTCACTTCTCATGCTTTACTCCCATCCTACATACCTCAAATATGCTATTATACCATTTCTCCAATGGATCCTCATACAAAATGTGGCCCAATCTTTTATCATTCTGTTTGCCCTGTTCTGGTACATTCATACTTGTTCTTCATACCATGTCCTTCACAAAATGTGTCTCATTGAATTGGAGGATGACATTTCTTGTTTCTGTTTTTGTTTTCGTTGTTCAATTCATTCTCTCTCACCTTGTACTAAACTGAGAGGTATGCTGTATTATGTGAGCCTACAGAGTAGAGAAGGAACAATGCCCGCACATCCAGGAGAAGAGGAAGAAAAGATTTTAGGATCTCACAATTTTTTAGTGAGTGGATGCTGCCTATAATTAGGCAAAGCCTGATCCTATTACTTTACATAGATTCTAGAAGAAAAGATAGATTATAATGGAGAAAGAGTGCTAGGATTTGAATTCTGGGAACCAAGGTTCTCCTTGCTTGATGGCATAAAACCCTTTAGAGCTATCCAAAAAAATGGAGTGGGTTCTCTTTCCTTCGACGTCTTCAAGAAAAGTTTGGACGGCCACATTTTCAACATGATCCAGTGGGAATTCCTTCTGAAAATGATTTGGAATAGGTGTCTGTTACCTTCCAGCTCTCATATTCTGTGATTTACTTCCAACATTACCTGGGGCATTAGGTTCCTCATCTGTAAAATTAAGGGGTTGGACAAAATAATCTCTGTTCTCTCTCAGCTATAAATCTATAATCCCATGATTCAAGGATAGAATGCTTGCCTTAGAGGCAAGGCTGGACCTGAACCATCCAAGATAGTTTTATTAGTTTGTCTTTTGACAGACTGGTAGGAGTGTGTGTGTGTGTGTGTGTGTGTGTGTGTGTGTGTGTGTGTGTGTGTGTGTATTATGGAGAAAAGATATCCCAGGGAATATAAAGACCAAGGCCTGGTCTTCAATAGCTAAAATGAGCTAAATCCCCAAACCAATTGGGATAAAACCCATGGGATCATAGATTTAGACCTTGAAGAGACTGCAAAGTTCATCTAAATTGAGGGGAAATTAAGGCTCAGAAAAGTTAAATGACTTGGTCACAGAGGTAGTAAATGTTAAAGGATCAAATGAGATAATATTTGTGAAGTGTTTGACACTGTGCCTGACGTTTTGTAGGTGCTTAATAAGTGCATGCTCTCTTCACTTACAAAGCCAGCATTTGAACCCAGGCCATCCAGCTCCAAATGGAAAACCTTTTCCAGGATGACAATAGTTAATAATGGAGTTAGGGAATATGTGAAGAGGTTGACAAAGTCGGGAGTATTTGGTCTAGAGATGATAGAGAAGCCATCTGATAGTGGAACTTAAAACTGCTGTGCCCTGGGGCTACTACAAATGTTCAGATTGCTGCTCTGTTGAGGTTACTGAACAGGCTCAAACTTGTGGGCAATGAGAAGGAATTTTTAGGCAGAAGAATTTAAGGAGGTGCTTCCCAGAAAGAAATGTTATCTGTGCTGTTGGTGTCAAGTAGGAGGAATATGAAAATCTAGAGTGTTAGGAGTTCTCCATGGGTTGAAATCTACTAGATTTCTGAGAATGACATAATGTAGCACAAAGAGTGTCTGGCTTGGAGTCAGGATCCCTAGGTCCAAATCCTGACCTTGGGAAAGGTTTTTCCTTCTCATGGCTTTATTTGTCTCCTGTCTAAGCCAAGGACGCTGATTGGACGATTGCTGAGGTCACTTCTAACACTGAACATTCTATGGTGGTCACGAAGATAATCCATGTATTATGAAGCAGAACTAGGACTTTACAAGGTTGAGAGTTGGAAGATATTTCAGAGGCTAGTTCATCCAGCTTCCTCATTTTACAGGCTAGGAAACTGAGACCCAGAAAGGTTAAATAATCTGGTTCTTCCTCCCACCCCTGGACAGGCAACTTTGGGATATGTACCAACAGAATCAATGAATATTCGGGCTGAAATGAAACTTCACAGGTCATTTTGTTCTTCCTCTGCCTTAAATTATTTCTGGTTATTGTTTCTCCTTTTGTCTTGGAAATTGCCCTGTAGTTTTTACCACTAAGATTGTAATTACCTATGAATAGTGGAACACCATGTTCTCTACAGGTCTAAGTGATATTGCTTCTTTGTTGTGGGTTTGTGAATATGTTGTGAGTTGTGGCTGAGTTGTGAATTTGTGAGTTGTGGACCAACCTAAGGTAAGGACATATGAGGAATATTTGAATATACTGACTGTAAGTAGGCTAAGTAAGGATAAATACAGTGGCTGGTAGATTTCCTCGGTGTCATGAGTTGTACATTTTATGTTTCTGTCTACATGTTGTCCTGTTCCCTCTAGGGCAGGAACTCTTAACCTTGAGTTTGTTAACTATTTTTATATATATTTTGATGATTATATTTCAATATAATTGGTTTCCTTTATAACCCATGTATCTTGTTTTATATATTTAAAAATATTATGAGAAGGGATCCACAGGTTTTCCAATACTGTCAAAGGGGTACAAGATACAGAAAAATTGAAAAACCCCTAGTTGTGTGTCTGTCTTTCTCCCCTATTATACTGTAAACCACATCTCATACACTTCTGTATCCTGGTAGAACTAGGCCCACAAGCTAAATCTAGCCCACTATTTTTGTATGACCCACAAGCTATTAATGTTTTTTTTTAATAATTTGTAAATAAAGTTTTACTTTATTTAAATGTAAAAACTATCCATAGCTCATGGGCTGTATGAAAACAAGCAGTAGGCCAAACTTGGGCCTTGGGCCATAACTTCCCAATTCTTGATACAGATCTCCAGAGTTCTAGTACTGACCTGGGTTGGAAGCCCCTCCACACAGGGAAAGTGTGTAGGATCTCTATAATCCACACAACCCATACTACTAGTGAAAGACTAGGTCTGGGTTTTCTCCTCCATGTCATGGTTCTATCATCCCTCAATGCTTCATGGCTCTGGCTCCCCCTTGATCTTAGTAAGCTACTAAAGTCAGGGAACTCTTCCACTGTTTTACCATTACTATCCCACTAATGCTGGTCCATGTTCTTGTCTTGGCTCAGGAACTCCTCAACACTCAATTGACTTCATCACCACTGATGTCCTTTACTGCTATCTGTAGGGCCGTGTAATTGCCCAGAGTACATGGTTTCCTGAAGGACCTAGCTTCTAAGGGGGCCACTTGACCGAGGATCCTTTCCATCAGGGAAATGACTCTGTATCTGACTGGCTTCTTTCTGCCTGACTTCCTAGGTCCTATTCTCCTGCTCTTTCTCTCACTGGCTTTCTATCTTCTACTTCTCCAGACTTTTACATAAAGCTATCTTCTAAATCTAGAGCATTCTTCCACCTTGCCAACCTCTTTCTCCCATTGGTAGGCTCCTTCCAAGGGGTTCCATTTCTTAACTATGCCTCCTTCCCTTCCCAGTTATGTTCTACACTCTTTGGATTCTATCACCATGCCACAACATAGGTACCTTCACCCCAGCCCCTGCCTTTCAGCTTCCTATTGTCCAATGCCTTCACTCACTAGAAAGTAAGCTCTTTGAGCAAAAGAACTATCTTTCTTTTTGCTTGTATTTGTATCCCTAGCACTTAAGATGGTGTTCATATTCTGTGTTTCCCATTGCCTGTTTGTGTTCCTTTTAAGGCCATATTGGCTATGAATCCATTAATTCATAATGGATCCTCAATGTCGTGGCAACCAAAGACAGAGAAAGAAATTCATACATTATAAAAAGTCAACTTTGCTAAGGGATTTTCCATATTGTTATTCTATTAAATCAGTGTCAGAACAAATCCTTCAGCAGTGGGGTATGTTACTTCTTTTTCAAGAAACATAATCAATACCAGACCAAAATTCTCATCACTGAGGGCAATAAGAATGCAAGAAAATACCTGGATTTGATCACTAAAAGAAAAAAAAAGGTTTAGGAAGGGAGTACCTAACACTAATCAAATTACTCTAGATCCTCCTAACCATTTTCTACTGGTTGTATCCCACTTGGTTTCTATCTAGTTCTCACTGACCAACTCTCAGCCAGTAAGTCAGTGCTCAGGACCATAACAATTCTAAAAGTTTAACTAACATGATGGAAACTGAGTAAGAATATTTGGACTAGGAAGCCAGAAAAGTTGGATTCTATTTCTCTTCTAATGCCCTAATTGTTGGGCAATTGTGGAAAATCACTCTCTTCCTATGACCTTCACTGTCTTCATCTACTCTATGGGTGGACTCTCCAAGGTTCTCTTTCAGCTCTAGAATTCGTGGCTTTTCCCGTTCTAATCTCATCTATCATGAAGACTGTGGTGAAATTCTAGATTTCTTGCCAATGAGAAAGGCAGATTATACATATACATGCATACATAGATATATGCATACGTACAATATGATAGTAGATCCCTTTGTTTGTATTAAGAGCAATGGGTAGAGGAGAAATGAACAAAGCAAAAAGGAAAACCTGAATTAGACATCATACAGCTCACCGATGACTGGGATCCAAATGTTTCATGCTGGTCCTAAAATTTTCCTTTACATGCATACACACACACACACACACACTCATATTTGTAAGTATATACATATAATATACACACATAAGTGTATATGGTATTAAACATACATATTTGTGTGCATATATGTATGTATGTGTATACATATATATAACATATATGTGTGTATATATATATATATACATACAAATATACATATGTATATCTTTCTCCTTACTCTTACTCAGATAGACAGTTGCATCTATCAGATGAACAGTCTGTGAGTAAGTATTAATTTTACTAGAAGAAAAAAATGAAGTTGACTGATGTTTCAATCTCATACACTTTCCAAGAATTGTTTTAGGTACATTCTGTTTTCGAAGAACAGTGTTTTTCCCTTCTACTCCCCTCCCCCCAAACCCCACCCACCCCCATTTCTATCCCCCACCCTATTGTGGGATGTGGCATTCTATGGGGTTCTAACTAGTTCCTGGGAATTGGGCTAAATCTGGGTTGGAAGGGGGAAATCAGATTTGATAGTCTTGGCCAGTGCAAGTTTCTTGATAAAAAAAAAAAACAAGAGAGGCCTGAGAAGAGATTAGGATAAAGCATAATTTGGGAAAAGTTATGTGATAAAAGTTGAAGGCCAACCTCTCCCATGGGAATTCTCTTGAGGAACTGTTCCGGATGTAGCCCTTTTACATAACAGTGGGAAGGTCTTGGCTCTGTGGCAGAATGGGTTTCTCCCAGGGTTCAGTTTATGAAGCAGCCCTTCCTCTTTTCCTCCCCCAGTAGGAGAAGACTGATTAGAAAGGACATGAGAAAGGGGGAGCTCAGGGAAGATAGCATGACCTCTCCCAAGATATCCATCTCTTCACTTTCCTCCATCCATTCATCAGGATTCTGGTCCAGAGGTAGGGCTGGCATTTTCCAGCCCCAAGAAGAACAGATTCACAGTTTAGCTTGTCACTAACCCATTACAATCCTGAATCTGAGCTCATAATATTATGGAGAGGAGCAGGCAGCTATCATAAGGGGCTTGGAGGTACAATGACATCTCATTTGGGCTCTACCAAATCATAATACACAGCGCTGGGAAGGGGTCAGGAAGACTCACCTTCCTGAGTTCAAATCTGGCCTCAGACACTTACTAGCTGTGTGGCCCCGGGCAAGTCACTTAACCCTGTTTGCCTCGGTTCCTCAATCTGCAAAATGAGCTGGAAAAGGAAATGACAAGCCACTCCAGTATCTTTGCCAAGAAAACCCCAAACAGTCTCAGGGAGAGACAGACACAACTGAAATGACTGAACAACAACACTAGCCACGTGACCTTGACAAGTTACTTTTCCTTTCTGAGCTTCAATAGCTTTATCCTTAAAGGAGGTGGGTAAGGGCCATGGACTAGAACTAAGGTGCATTCCAGAGCTAATATTCTTCAATAATGGATGGCCAAGGGGGCAGATAACACAGGTGTTAGCCTAAGTTTCTCAGAATACAGCTATAAACTTATTTTATATGGACTATCTTTCAAAGAGACAGATTCGGGCTTGATGTCAGGGAAAAACAACTTCCTGACAACTACAGCTACCCAAAAGAGAAATGTCTTGCCTTGAGTGCTGATGAATTCGCCTTCCTTGAAAGTCTTCCAGTAGAAGTTGGATGAATGCTCAGCAACTATGTCATGGGTGAGACTCCTTTCATATATGAATTGGACCAGATGCCACAGTGGAGAAGGAAATG